>NC_044196.1:9513686-9653630 GCF_900880675.1 Sparus aurata | reverse complement strand
AACTGAGGTGCTTTCATGAAAAGACCCGCAATACTGTTTAGAAAAGGTTTTCGCTGCATGCAGTGTGTAAGTTGAGGATCAGAAGAATATCAATAGTGCTTTTAATGGTGCATTTGCATCACATTAATATGCAGGTTGAATACAAATGTATCATACATACACACATCTGTGAGCCAGTTTATGTGTAGACCTAAAATTAGTTGATTTTGATACCCTGATTGTTAAGTTTTACACCTGAGTTTGGCACCGTTGTTGCAAGAATGTTCTATTATTGTCAGTGTCTTTAAATGTCACCAAAATTGTCACTGTCATTTGTGTTGTCAGTTGTTGTCAATCAATAGGAGTTTGATTTGTTACAGCTGTCAATCAAAAGTCAATCACGTTATTTGTAAGCTTCAAAATGCATCTCTTACAAATCACTACAAGGTGATCTCTAACTGATAAGAAACATTTTAATGCAGGAAGTGTCCTGGAGTTTTGTTGTTCTGCGTTGTTTTTGCTTTGTGAAGTTGCTGCAGGTCACAGTTGTTCCAACAGAACGATTGGTTTTGATAAAGTAGAAAACAAGGTTTTGAAACATTTACATGTTTTTTTTTTTCCCCCTGCTAACAATAGAACGTCTCAGTGCACAAGAATAAAACAAGTTACTCCTTTTAAAGGCAAATAATCTGAACAGAACAGAATGCAATCAGCCCCTCAATACTGTTCCACGGCTGTAAGTATTACATGTTAAGGGGATCTGGGGATTAGCTAGCTATTATTCAGTCACAGATTGATAGTGTAACTCTGGCTATTGACAAGGCTACATTACTCTAGCAGGTTATCTCTGCATTTTAATTCAACTTAATTCTAAATCTCATTGTAGTGTTTATGCACAAACTTGATTTCTTTGTCAGCATAGCGTTAACAAAGTCGCCACGCCTCACAGTTTGGATTTATTTGCCTGCAATTAGTTTTTTTTCTCAACAGCAGGAGCTGTGTGTGGAAGAGGCTCGTTGTCATTGACGCAGCCGCTTAAATGATCCAAGCCAACATGGTACCAAAACAGGTGCATTTAAAGCCTTTCCAAAACAATGGCATAAGGTGGCCAATATTAAACAGGAGAGGTGTACATTTACCGGAGGGGATTCATACCAGGGCTGATACTGGAGAACATCTCTCTCTCTGTTTCACTGGTACAGGTATGGGAGTGTAGAGTGAGTGCAGACTGTCCACTAAGTTATTTAAGCATGGATGGCATCGTTCTTTCAGACTTATGAAAAAATAAAAATAAGAAATTCTTAAAATGCTCAAAAATATAGTTTAGTTGCCTTCATAAACCTGGCTGAGCATACTTGCTCCACAGTGTTGACTCCATGGCTACAGCCTTGGTTAATTCTTTTGAAAAACAGCACAGTTTTTTTTGTGAATAATATAAGCTATATTTAGACATATATAGGGAGTGTGTGTGTGTGTGTGTGTGTGTGTGTGTGTGTGTGTTTGTGAGCGAGTCTCTGCTAACAGCCCAATTAATGGCGATGGCATTGTGCTGCAGATGAGGTGAAAGCAGCCCATTATATGTCAGTCTGACTTTGCCTCCTCCTCTCGGTGCCCCGATAGGGCTCTTCTCTGTGCAGACCTGTTTGGAGTAATGCCACAGATGGTGATGAGCCTGTGTAATCCCTGTAGATTTCCACGGTTTATAAACAGCAAGACAAGCAGCAGGTCCCTCCGATCTGAACAAACACTTCTAAATCAGGGGGTGTTTCATGCCTGTTTGGGGTGGAGGTTGTAATTATTGCAAACAAGAGCAAACATGCAAAGAGAAATGGATTTCACAGATCTAATTGATTGGGGGAAGAGAAGCAGATTTAGCTGCTGTAACCAGCTCCCCCTCCCCGTCACAGTGCTGCATGAGACTATTAGATTTATTAGAGTTTATAGCACCTGAAGTATTCATCATTTCAAATGAGATGAGAGCGATGCGGGGTGCATTTCATTTCCTATGGCTGAATCTGATGGCTCATTGCTATGTAACTCACAGAAATCAACAGATTTCTGGCTCATAGTAGTCGATACTGTGAATCTAACCCTGCATGCACAGAGAGAGTGAATTGAGATAATTGACAAATTCCTTGGCGAAATGAAATGCTGCGCACGCGGGAAAGTAACATCAGTGTTTGCTTTCTGTCTGGCAAAGAATCACAGCATTTGATGTATTGCCTCACCCCCACAAAAAGTACATTCTTTTTGTCAGGTGAATTCCTTCCCAATTTTCCAGGCAACAATAGTAACATTGTGAAAATGGTTTGATCCATGACGTGTTGACATTTCATTTGGAGAAATCAATCAAAATCTACCAGCAAAAAGGGCGCATGAAATGTGTCAAATGAAACTGCTGAAATCAAAAGTTTTATGGGGAATGGTTTTGGTATATTTATCACGTAAATGAGATAGATCAGCGCGCCACACAAATCACAGGAGAAATAATCAAGATTTTTTTTCTTGCACTGTTAGTGAGAGGTAATACCCAGGGGAAATTATTATTATCTGCAAGGCTAGTTTTGTTTTCTGATGCTTTAACGTGAAAAAATTTAACTGTACAAAATGACAAATTGGAAAATCAGTTTTGATCAACAGTATGTGGCGTAAGAAATCTGCCTGCTGTGTGTTTGCAGCACTGGTACACAGACCTCGTGCTAAGTAAGCTTTCTGTTTTTGTAGTTCACCTTGTTTTACATGTACAGCGACTGGAGAGTCATCTAAAATTAGCAGCACAGTTTGAGAAACAGCAGGTAGTGCACCCTACTATATAGACTCTAGAGGTGAATTAGCCATTAGCTGAAAAGGCTAATTCACCTCCAAACCAGATGTCTTTGTGAAAGTGAAAAAAGTGAAATTGTAAATGGAACACCGAGGGAAGTGCTGAGAGAAAATGTATTTTGGACCAAAGTAAATGTACAACTGTGGAGAACAGCCACTGTAAAATACTCCACTACTGAGTCGATGTTCTACATCTGGTACTTAAATTTGATAAAGGTTAAATCTTTATAGGTGACATAAAACTAGGAGATGATGTTAAAGTGTATTATTTGAAAGCTAGGTCCTTTCTCTCACTTGGTATTTCTCAGTAAGGTTTTTGCCCGGATGGCAGAGCGCCACCTTGTCCTCTGGGGTCTGGCATTGCCACCCTGGCAGATTTGTTTTGACCAAAGAGGACATGTCGAAATACTCTCTTTAGGGGAGAGGTGCAAATGCCTCCTAATGGATCTGGCATTGCACCTGAGTAGTAATTTCCATGTTCTTTTGCGCGTGCATGTGTAAAAAGGTGTGAAAAATATGAGTGCACGCTCGTGAGTGTGACCACACCTCCGGGTGGGTGTAGCCATACCTGGTGAGTGTGTGGCCACCCCTACTGATTGACCACACCTCCAGCCGTGTTCCCACCCACTATCGAAATTGTATATAAACCCTGGTCATTCGGTGTCATTTCACCCTCGGATTTCTTCTGACCAACAAGGGACCCCTTCGCAATTATGGCAAACGGTGGATGCATCGCTCTGGACGAGGTCTGTGGTGTTGATGGTATGTCACGCTGTCAAAACCCTAATGATGCCTTAGTGTGTGCCCGGCCTACCAAAAAGAAGCGCGCGGTGTCCGGTTTGACTACCAGAGCTAATGCTAACCCCGGGACGGGATTGGAGTTAGAGTATGTGGGTCTAAATGGGTATGTTTATTCTTTGAAATACCATGATGGAAGAGTCAAGATGTGTGTTGACTGTCGCTCGGACTATGGTATTGGGGTTGATGTAGAGTCGGGTGGGAGTATGTCTACGAAAGACTGGAAACTGTTTCGATCGGTTGTCTGCTCAGACCTTGACCAACCTGGCTATCCGGAGACGGTTTATGTTTCACAGTTGGTCAGTGCTACAGGCCCCGAGCTTTATCGGATCGTGGGTGACCGTTTTTTCCATCAGCTGGAGGATTTTGTTTTTCAGTGTGTGTGAAGACAGGGAGAGGTTGATTGCGACCAGAGGTCGCGAAGAGTGGAAAAATCAGCCGTATCCGCTCAATCTTGAGGAGCATGACTTATGGTTCAAAAACATTTTCTTTATCCAGTGGTGTGACTGGCGGTCTCTGCAAAGGGTGTTTAGAGAAGTTGACGAAGCAATCAAACGGGATAAGATCATCAATAGTCATGAGAATATTAGAAAACGTCTCGTTTTTGATGATATATCGCCTGGTATACAAAGTGGTCTCCTGCCTGCCTTGTGTAGGCCGAAAATCATCAGACACACCGACTGCTAATAACAAATGGTAGGCATATTATGAAAAATTTCAGTTTGTAATCATACTCACATGTACAATTGTTTGTTAATTTCTTATCTATACCTAAACGTGATCTCATTTATTTTTCCAGACTACAATCCAGTATCTCCAATCCTTTTACCATCACCCCTCATCTCCCTATAACCCGGCACTGGTTTGGCCGTCTCATGGATCGCCTCTATCACCCACTCAACAATCCCCTAATGGGTCGTCTCTACCACCTACTCAGCATTCACCCCTTTGGACGCCTCACACATCTCCTCAGCAGTTCTGGCCTTGGTCGGCTTCATCGTCTCCAGTATCTCAACAGGATCCAATGTTACACCCACCATCTTTATCTCCCGGTGCTCCTGCTCTGCTGGATGAAACCACTCCACCACATATGGCTTCTTATGACGCACAAGATCTGACTCTCATCCAGACAGAAAGAGTACTGTCTAATGACTTTATAGACAATGTAAATACTATCATCCTGCATCTGCTCAACACTGTGTTGTATAAATACCTGGAGGAAATCTGTTACGGTTGTCAGATCAATCACCCCAGCCAGAAACATCATGAGTGCGTATGGGGGATCCCGGAATATTTCTACGAGACCAACTTTGATCAGCTTACAGAGAGACTATGGACTGATAGATTTATTCCAACCATTCAAACATACCTAACTACAAAGGGAATCTTTGTTGATGACACGAGAATCCAAGGAGCTGCTGAGGCTATACTTACGAACTGAAATCGGTAGTGAGGATCACAGACAAAATCACCAAGATGTATGACACAAAGATCGGTGACGACTATATAAAAACAGCGCAACTGCGTGTTACTAGCGACTATTGGAAGGGGGAAGATCATTGTGATGGGCTGTAACAACAACTACGGGATGTTAAATGATATGCCTTATATATATATATATTATTATATATATGTTTTTCTTTTCTTTTCTTTTTATTATTAACACTTTCTTCAACGTGTGTGTGTGTGTGTTTAATTTGTATTTCTAAGATGTTTGACATTTCATTTGGGTCCCAAATAAAAGTCTTTGCAAGAAACACATATGTGTCATTCCTGTCTTATTCTTAACATGGAAAGTACGATGCATAAGATCTATTACGATCCTGCTAATCCAGGGGGTCTTGGGTATCTACAAGCTTCGCAATGCTGTGAGGGATTCTACAGGTGTTGCCCCCGCGGTATCAGATGTGAAACACTTTTTACTGGGACAAGATGTCTATACACTTCATGCCAGAGCTGCTATACATTTTCCTCGGAACAGGGTTTTGGTTGGCGGTGTTGACAAACAATTTCAAATTGATCTAGTAGATATGAGTGAATATTCTGGTGAAAACGATGGTGTGAAATTTCTGCTAATGTGTATTGATGTGTTCTCTAAATACGCGTGGGTCAGATGTCTTAAGAATAAATCAGGCATTAATGTTACAAAAGCTTTTAACAACATACTAGGTGAAGGGCGTATACCTGCAAAACTTCAAACGGACGCCACAGAGTTTTAACAAACACTTCAAACAGCTATTGGATCAGTATAATATCCAACATTTTTCAACATCAAATGAAACTAAAGCCAGTGTGGTGGAGCGTTTTAACAGAACCTTCAAGACTCGCATGTGGAGGTATCTATCGTCTGTTAATTCACGTCGATATGTGGACGTGATTCAGGACCTGACTGCTTCCTACAACAAATCTCATCACAGGTCGATAAAAATGGCCCCTGGTGCTGTTAATAAACACAATGAGAAAACGGTCTTTAACAATTTATATAAGTTAAAACCTCAGAGATCGGTAGCATTTAAATACAGTTTGGGGGACAAAGTGAGAATTTCAAAACTTCGCGGTGTTTTAGAAAAGGTTACGAGCAAACCTTCACAGACGAATATTTTACAATAGCCGAACGTGTAGCAAGAAATCCGCCTGTGTACAGGTTATTAGATTGTGGGGGCGAGCCCGTGAAAGGCACATTCTATGAGCCAGAGCTGCAGCTAGTAATTATTGATAAAACAAAACTTTCAAAATAGAAAAAACATTGATGAGAAAAAAATTAGGCCGCAAAAACATGGTTCTTGTCAAATGGCTGGGTGGCCTGAGAAATTTAACTCGTGGATTCCTGAAAAAGATATTGTTAATGTGTGATAAAAGACATGCTCAAACGCTGACAAGCACACATGTTGAAGAGGTGTTCATACACATCAGAGCTATGGAGAAGAACGGCTTTTACATCACCCTCCCTAGTAATGCATCATTACATATATACCCAAATAACAAGATATGGCAATATCGGACTAAATTAGCTAAACCAATAGTTGAACGAGCCATATGAAGTCGGTTATTGAAGTCCAGTATCCCCGTGTTTGGAAAAGTTTCCCGGAAGAAGATGCTGATGTGGACATCTATGACTCTAAAACAAAGAAAACATATACTATATCTCTGGCAGTTGGATTTTATGATACCATACCTAGAATACTTAAGGAATTTAATGCAAAATGCATAGTAACCCCACAAATATCACGCATGAGTCTAGTATACAACAACATCACAAATAGAGTCATTTTTTCAGGCGAAGGCTACAGTTTAACATTTAAAGGCCGTTTAGCTGTGATGTTAGGTTTCAATCCGGGGGAGGCGGCCAATATACCTGCCGCCTTAAATTTAAAAAAACAACACACTGCTCCACATCCTGCGGATATACACGCAGGATGTATAATATATTTATCTATAGTGATATTGTAAATTATCAACTAGTGGGGGATAGTTATGTACCACTTCTCCGATGTATAAATGTGTCAGACGAGCCAAGGCGTATGCCCACTCTGACTTATGACAAGCCGCACTACACATCGCTCTCCAAAACGGTGATTGACGATATTGAGATCTCCCTAAAAAACGACCAAAACCAGTATATCCCCTTTGCATTTGGTAAGGTAATTATCAAACTACACTTCAGGCCTCTGAAGCAGTTATTCTAAGTACTGTCTGGAAAATGACACACATTCCCTTTACTCGTGATGATGCCAGATATATGGCATATTATATGAACCAGGCAGGGGAGAGTTACCAGGTTTTATAGGGGCTAGTACTCAATATGGCAATGGGTTAGGAGGTATATTTCGTAGTCTATTTAGGATGGCTTTGCCTTTGTTAAAAGTGGGTTCAGTCTGGCTAAACCCCATTTAAGGACTGCGGCTACAAATATAGCAGGAGACGTTGTATCGAATATTGCCAGAAATACCCTGTCAAGACATCAGGATGGGAGTGGCATGTTGGTGTACAGCAGAAGACCTCTGAAAAGACCTCCTTCCAGACGTGGGCGTAGCCGTAGTGTGGTTAAAAAACGTAAAACAGCGGTTAAGAAACGCAAAGCAGTCAAAAGGAAGTCAGTCACCAGGAGTTACAGAGTGCCGAACAGACGCTCCCGGACCTTGTCTAAAGACATATTCTAAGCTATAATTCTAAAAAGACAACCATGGCTCTCATTCATAATCAGTCTGAAGAATGTGTGAAGACCGAGTTGGATCTGTTCACTGTTCCCTACACACAGACATCTATTGAAAAATCTACTTATGTTGAAATTCCTCCGGTTTCCGCGATTACGGACACAGGTCCTCTGGAATTTTACATATCGGCTAGTGGGGAGGACTACCTAGACCTGAATGAATCGTATCTTTACACACGTGTGAGGATTACAAATGCAGACGGTACAAATCTGGCACCAGCAGCAGACGTTGGATTTATAAACTATCCAGGATGTACCTTATTCTCGCAGGTTGATATCATGCTGGGGGATAGGCTCATAACACAATCTTCCAACACATACCCATACCGTGGCATAATTGAATGTTTAATTAACTATGGAAAGGACACTTTGGACACGCAGTTTAGCCCTGGTTTGTTTTGTAAAGACACCAGTGGTCATATGGATGACGCATCTATAGTTGGAGTCAACACAGGGTTGACAACTAGAGGTGCATATACTGGAGACAGTCGGATTGTGGAGTTAATAGCCCCAATACACGCCGATTTGTTTTTTCAAGAAAAACTGTTGGTAAACGGTGTTGATATTTCTCTGAAATTTATACGATCAAAAGATGAATTCTCTCTTATGACTGCTGTAAATGCCCAATTCCATGTTAAGATTATGTCAGCCAGCGTATTTGTTAAAAAGGTGTCTGTCGCCCCCACTGTGCGCTTAGCCCACAGCAGAGCTCTACAGCATACTAATGCTAAATACGCTATAGACAGAGTCGCTTTGAAGACTTTCTCCATCCCTGCTGGAACTAGAGTGTGCAACCAGGAAAATCTTTATATTGGACAGATCCCTAAATTTGTTATTGTAGCATTCGTCGATAACGAAGGATATACAGGAAGTTATACTCGTAATCCCTTTAATTTTGGGAACTATGACACAGAGTTTATAAGTCTGTATGCCGAGGGCCAGTCTTTTCCAGCAAAACCCTTTCAACCGCTTTTTCAAAGAGGACAGTACGCAAGAGAGTATTATCAGCTGATACAGACCACAGGAAGGCACCTAAAAGACAGATCGCTGGCCATATCACGCAGCGATTTCGGCGACGGTTATACATTATTCTGTTTCAACCTGGAACCTGATGAGGGGAGTGCAGGAAATGTATCGCTAATCAAAACAGGCAACGTAAGGCTGGAAGCCCGATTCAGAGCTCCCTTGCCACGCACAGTTAATTTGATTTGTTATTCTGTCTTTGATTCAGTTATCGAGATATCAAACAGGAGACAAGTACTGATGGATTACTATTAAGATCACGATGAACACAATTGAATTAACTAGCATTGTTAGAAATAGAATTATTAATGGTACAGATTTCTTGGGGGTTTTAGCCTGTGATCAACTCCCTAAGCATGGTGTTTATAAATACCCTGCTATGTTAATTGTAAACACCCCCCTCTAACATGCCTGGTGAACACTGGTTGGCAATGTATATCACAAAAGACAGACATGGGTATTTCTTTGACAGTTTTGGTAATTCACCTGACAAATTTCCTAAGGAGATAAACAGTTTTCTGGTAAAAAACTGTACAAATGTATCTTATTCTAGAAAACAGGTTCAAAACAACCTTGCTGTAACCTGTGGTCCACATTGTATTTTTTTTCTTTGTCACGCGCAAAAGGGGATGTCATATACACGGCTGTTAAATATGTATGGACCCAATCTTGTATGTAATGATGCCATGGTATGTCGATTTGTTAACAAAATACATCCAGCCATATGTCGCGGATATAATTTTACATGTGTGCAGTATGGAAACAAATATGTATTTCAATGATAAACGCTGTGTAAAACATATCACATCAAATAAATATAGAACACAATTTCATTTTAAATTGTTGTCATTTTATTTATAAACATTCATTGATGTAAAATTAAGGTGGGAAAAAACAAAAAAAACAAAGCAAAAACAAAAACCAAAAAAAAACAAAAACAAAAACACAATAATGTACCATTAGGGGTAAGAAGAGAAATTACAACGGTCTACCCATCAAAACATTTGCACAACAAACAAGGATTTCATAACACAAAATACATCGTACATATGACCAAAAATTAGAAAAAATAAAATGTTGATATTAATTAAAAAAAAAAAAAAAAAAAAAAAAAAAAAAACAAGGTAAAATAGAATTTATCGTTATCACACAAATTACAACCTACACAAAATGACACAAAAAAAAAACAAAAAAAAAAACACAATAATGTACCATTAGGGGTAAGAAGAGAAATTACAACGGAATACCCCTCAAAACATTTGCACAACAAACAAGGATTTCATAACACAAAATACATCGTACATAAGAGGACCAAAAAATATAAGAAAAAATAAAAATAAAGTGTTAATAATAATAACAAAATAAAATAAAGTAAAATAGAATTTATCTTTATCACACAAATTACAACCTACACAATATGACAAAATATATAGAAAATATAAGTAATCAAAATACAATAATATTAATAATAAAACGTAGTAAAACAAAAAATAAAATTCAGAAATCTAACCAAGAGGTATACCGGCTGTCTGATTCCAACCCAGGCGTCCTAAGAGGTGTGCTGGTTCTGTGTCTACGGCCAAGACTTAACCTTTTCTCTTATGGCTAGTGTTACGACTCATAAAACCCTCATTATCAAACGTGTCATCGACCACTTTATACTCGGTAATAGCCTGTCGTACCATAGTGTTTGGGATGGCAGATAGAGGGATATTTAAACGGGCCATAGTCTTTAAAAAAGCGTTCCAACCTACAGGTCTTGAAACGTCTGAAACATTGTGTGTTGCAGTGACACTTTTTATCAGATCATATAAATGCGAACCTCGGACAGGGCGGTTGTCAACAACAATCTCACCCTGATCTGTCCACGAGATCACATTTTTTGCCCGGGCTGTAGCTTCCAGAATGTGTTCGGCATTTTTCCTGCTCCTTTTAGGCATGTGTTTTAATACCTCTTCAGCGATTAAGTCTTTTTTATCGTTGTCATCGATAGGTGGCACAAGGTCTGAAGCGTTCGGTATCGATAAAGTCAAAACGTTTTTTCAAGCTCATTCTGTTTTGTCAACACCAGGTATCTCTGTAGAATACTTGCATATTTTTTAGCCTTTTCATATACATTAGTGTCTGGTAGGTTTAGGACATTAGTCATGGCTTTATCCAATTCATTTTGAGCCGTTTGTCTTATGGATTTGTTGTTCTGGTCGTACTGTTGCGGTTGTTTTAAGGCATCCAACTGATGCTGTGGCACCAGGAACATTTTTTGTGTATGTTCCATATCACCCTCTGTTAAAAAGACTGGTTATAAATGGTATTGCAGCTCCTAGTAGAGGCAATAAAAAACCTCCAGACTGATTGATACTTTTTTCTTTTTTAAAAGTCTGACTTTTTTGTCGGCTACTAATCTGATGACGGCTTTCTTTTTTTTCAGTTGTTTGTACTGCTTGTCAGTCAAAGGGATGTTACCAGCACATTGAGAGCTATTTCACACAGAGCATTGATAAAGTCTGAGCTAGCTTTCCCTACTATGACCCTTCGCATACTTGGCGTTGATTTATATAGCAGCTCCAACAGGCCCAAATTCCTCTGCATGCGTGACGACATGGTTACACCTTCTGCTTTTTAGAGATGTATACAACCGGGCGGTCAGACAGTAAAGCTGTTCTGAGTCTTAAATGATCAGGTGTCTTGGCTTTATAATCAATAAGAAGATAACCATAAGTTGTACTGGTGGCATCATTAAAAGCCTCTAAAAAAAATTTTGAGTTACCAGGAAACATTTGTCGGCCTATTAAGGTGACCTGGTATTTATCTCTAGGGTTTTTAAACAAAACAAGGTAGTTGGTGTTCAAACTTATAGTCCGGCTGGCCTTGCCTTGAATAAACAGGTTTTGGACTAGATATATACAACTCAGGTTCCTATGATGTACGTATTTGGTGAAAACATTTTGTACTTCTAAATTCTTACTGGCATCATTCATTAAATCATCTATAATGAGCAGGTTGTTTTTCTCAGGAGGTAACAACGCATCATCACACAGAGATTCAGGTAGACCATTCACAAAATTAATGTCTCTTATCTGCAGTAGCTGATTATATAAAGGTTGCCAACAGGAGTATATGTATACAATATTGTCAATATTATGTGATATGATTGACGATGCTTTTTCGACAATATTTCTGACAAAATATGTCTTCCCACAATTTGAAGGCCCGCTCACCACCAGACTAAACGGATGTTGTAGTCTCGCATCAAATTCTTGATCTGGTCTAATAGCCATAAGGTACAGTAGTGTAATCGTCCAATACCCTGCGTTTGTTGTAGACAACGTGAATTTTTTTGTAACTGTGTCATTCTTGAGGTGGAAGTGCTTTTTGTCTCTTTTAATGGTTTCAGAAACAGTCATCACGTGTGCGTCTGTATTCTGATTGGCGACAAAAGCCTGAACCAGACCCACCAGAGACTTATGGGTGACCGTTGATGTATTTTTGGAGTTTAGTGTCACACCCTTACATTTGACCATTGTTTTGCCGCAAACAGTGTGATAGGCATAACATTTTGGACCCCCTGACACAAATTCTGTGATGTAGTCTTCTTCAGGGAGGTTACACACATCGCCATCATTCAACTCATCAGTCAAATCACCCAGTATTCACCTAAAGGAGGTACCCACTCCCCCGGCCGGGAAGTAAAAAATAACGCTGTCCGTATCACAATACACACCCTCTGATCTAGCTTCTCCATCACATCATAAAGCATGAGGCGTGCATGAGCCGTGGTAAAGGCACCGATAAAGACATTTACGTCTTTCGTTCGGGCTGCTTTAAGGTCAGCATGGCACCACTGCACCATAGCCACATCATCTGATATAAAACAAAACTGGCGCACATCATATTGATCACCGAACATAAGCTGCGTGAATCTTTGTGAATCTGTAATCAACTCACATGCCGGCAGATTATTCCTCATGCTAAATCTACCCCACAACGAGTTCAGCAGAAGCTTGTTGCAACTCCTCACTGCCTTGTTGACACAGATTTTGTCTGGGTCTAGCTGGATACCCTCCTTTTGAAATATTCCTCAATGTATCGCTCCTTTTCCTCAGGCGTTTTGACATGCCCTGGATAGCCGGAGGCCTCCTGTTTACATTTGAGAAATGTCTTAACATAGTCTTTGAACAATGTATCTGTCTTGTTAGGGAAATGCCACACCTCGTCAATGTTCACAATCTTGTATCCTTTTTCAACTGCTTTCTGAAGCTCAAACGAGACCCACACACCTGACAAATGTCTGTCTTGGTCACTGTGTGTACAGTCACTGGTTTGGTTCAACTCCTCGGCGCAGGTACGACATAATGGGAACATGAGTTTTTTGTGACACCTGTAGGGTAGGACTGGATGGAATAATCCTCTCGGCGGGAGCACATCACACTTCACAAAACCAAAGTACTTATCAATGGAATCAAAATTCCTATAGATAATCTGAGGGTGACCAATCGGATACTGTTTTTGTGAGTTCACAGCCGGGTACAGACTGGTGAAGTCATAATATCTCACCTTCTCACCATCTGACACCTTGTGATACAACTTCAATGCATTTGTACGGCCCCCAAACAGAGCCTCTCGGGGGTCCAGACGCTCTGGTTTCCTGTAACTCTGTAGAAACGTTTGAACGCTTAAATCATTCTTACTATGCTGGAGCCATTCACACTCCCACATCACTTCAACAGCATGACCATATCTAACCTTCAAATCATTTACCTTTGACATGAACTGCCCATAGAGCACACCGTAAGTCTCTCTGGTCACAGGATTCAAACCAGCTTGAGCATAACACTTGACACACCCTTGGTAGAAACATCCTGCAAATTCATAACACTTTTTTGTATCAGGTTGATAACCATCCACAAAGTATGGACCTATCTGATGTTCACCATGGTTGACGGCGTGTCTTATCTCAACCTTCCGGGTGTGACTCAGATATTCAAGCCACTGTATAGACACGTCTGAATACGCCTTATACTGACCCACGTATGCCCCGTCATGAGTGAGAGCGAGTGTGTTTTTCTCCAGAAACAATGTTTTAAACACACCCATACAACTAGATGCCAATGTGGTAAACACAAAGGGATCAAGTTCTGTGCATTTCTTAAAAGTATCCTGATAGATACTACATCCTCTGAGTAAGACATCCACATCGTTGACGCAGTACCGCTGAATCTCTTTCTCAAAGTCGAAGGTTTCTTTGCAGACGGTGTTATACCATGCCATGAATGTGGATTTTTCGCCCTCACTCATACTATCATAACCATAGTAGTACGGTTCTGGATAGGGACCCACATACTTCTCATTTCCCCGTGTGTTAAACTTGTGAGGGAAATAACCTTTCATCATGTCCTCAAATCCTAGTGCTGATGGTATTTTTGACAAACGCATGGGTAGAAAACTGAAAGAATCTATCCAACGCTGTTTGTATGCCTTGTCGTACATCAAAATGACTCTGCTACCACGCATTGTCAGTTCCGGTGTGATCCCTTGTTTTACCATATATTCTAGCAAAATATAATTGTCAAACCCTGATGCGTTGTGGGCAATGAATGTGTATTCACAAAATTTGGGTTTTCGATAGCGCCCCACAAATGATTCTACACAATTTAGGCCGGGGAAACAGTACATGTTTTTACCATTAAGGTCTTTCACACAGCAAAAATTTGCTTCATGCCTACCGTTGTGGTATCGAGTCTCAAAATCAAATACCAGGTATTTATCTGTCGGCTTTTTCTTTTTCATAGGTTGGATATAGCATTGGTGGGGTGCCTTGACATCCATTATTTCCTCATTGCAGTGTCGACACCTAGCAGGTCGACATTGTGTATATTACCGTTTTTTCTCACTGTGTACACACTGCCGCATGTGCTACAATACTTAAGCCTATCACACGGTATTGTTTCATGTGTTTTCTCCAGCATCTTGTGTTGCTCGAGACAAAAAGCAGATCTGCATATACGTTTGCAATCACTACATTTCACAGTTTTGGTTGGATGTCTGTGGCATGCGTCTGTAAAGCAGACATTGCATCTGAGTTTACAGCAGTGACTCAGGACTGCTTCATATGTCTCGTAACAATAATTGCACACATATGCGGAGCCAAAGAATCCTGTCGGCTTTTCTATCAAATAATAATGACTATTCCTCAGGTATAGCCAGACAGTATGTTTGCTGGTCTCGTCATGTGTTTTGTAACACTCCAGACGCTTGCGACCATCTGTGTGGTGGAATACTATGATTTTTGCTTTTATCTCCCTCTCAAATGCAGCCACTTTATCAAAGGACACACAGCTTGTGAGATCACCCATAATTTTCAGATGAACGTTTTCTGCATATGCTGATTCGTTCAATGGTTGTTCAATCAGTCTTTGCTCATTTGATGTTTGTTTAAGCAGTTTTTGTTTCTCCTCTTCTTTTTGATTTTTCTTAAAACGCGCTAGACAGAGACTGAAGCATAGATTATTGTCTCCAGTGTTGTCAGGATTGTATAGAAAACGTGTTTTCTCAGACAAAATCTTATCGTACGGTATTTTATTAATACTCTTACGCTTTCCTCCGCTTCTATTTTGCACTGTTGTGACAATAAACTCCAATTCGTCATCAGACATGGACGTATCATTACTCTGTAAAACTTGGGAAATTTCTTCGAGAAACAAATCGGTATTGTATTGATTGTCAGAATTTAAAATAGCCTGTACGTCACTGGCAAGGGATGGCCCTCTCAACACAGCGTTTAAAATACTACCGGGATGTGCCCTACCTAATGCATGCTCAATCACACCAGACAACCTCTCTCTGATTCTCATAGGAACCAACTCTGGGTTTTCAAGACTGATGTCTCTGAAATCGAGACGCTGGCGCAGCTCAAATGCGTTAAAATTAGGTATGTCACGGACTTGGATCGACGGTCTCACCTCATCATCATCATCATCATCATCAGAGGAAACGAACCCCAACTCACGCCCAACCCCTGCATCCTGTTCTACTTCTCTATCACAACCACCCGCCTATCTGATTTATAGAACAAGAACCACCAAAGCTGAGGGGGTCTACATGGCTCTGCATCATAGCTCTGTCAGCCTGAATAGTAACATCCACAATATCAGACCCGGGGCTATCGGAACTAACTTCGACATCAACATCATCAGCGTTTATCTCAATAACCGCATCAGCGTAAGTATCAACATTAACTGAGGTATCAACTCCCAAACTATCAAGACTAGCATTGTCATCATCATCGTCGGTTATCTCAATAACAGAGACATTATTGCCACCAACACAAACAGTTTCAGAAGAATTTTCATTTGCATAAACATTAGCAGAAGCACCTCCACCACCATGGGTCACATTAGCATAAGCATTCACAACAATTTCTTCATCATCACAGGTCAGATTAGCCCGGTTAGCCACAATAGTAACTACAGCAACAGCACAGGTCAGATTAGCGCGGTTAGCCACATCAGTATCTTCAGCAGTACAGATCAGATTTGCACGGTTAGCCACAACAGTATCTTCAGTAGCACAGATCAAATTAGCTCGGTTAGCCCCAACAGTATCTACAGCAGCAGCACAGGTCAGATTAGCACGGTTAGCCACATCAGTATCTTCAGCAGCACAGGTCAGATTAGCACGGTTAGCCACATCAGTATCTACAGCAGCAGCACAGGTCAGATTAGCGCGGTTAGCCCCAACAGTATCTACAGCAGCAGCACAGGTCAGATTAGCACGGTTAGCCACATCAGTATCTACAGCAGCAGCACAGGTCAGATTAGCACGGTTAGCCACATCAGTATCTACAGCAGCAGCACAGGTCAGATTCGCGTGGTTAGCCACATCAGTATCTACAGCAGCAGCACAGGTCAGATTAGCGCGGATAGCCACATCAGTATCTTCAGCAACACAGGTCAGATTAGCACGGTTAGCCACATCAGTATCTACAGCAGTAGCACAGGTCAGATTAGCACGGTTAGCCACAACAGTATCTTCAGTAACGCAGGGCAAATTAGCTCGGTTAGCCCCAACAGTATCTCCAGCAGTCTGCCCCTCAATAGACATATTAGAACAAGCAGCAGCATGGGCAGAATTAACACTATTAGCAACAGTACGACCAGTACGATTCTGGGAGGAGACAGCATGTGTCACACGTCTTGTCAAGGCATCGATGCGTCTAGCCCGCACTCTAGCCCATCTAGACAGCGTGTCGACATTGCCCGCCACGTTATCACCATAAGGCAAACCATTTTTTCGTGCAAACCGAATATATCTGCCATGAACACCCTCACTACCAATAGACACAGCTCTCTCATCATCAGAGTCCCAGTCATCATCACTGGTGTTGTTGTCTGCAACATGCCATGTTCCATCTATAAGTCTGAATTTTTTTTTAAGAGGAGGCATATTGATCAGCAATAAACGATAAGGAGAGAAGAGGTAAAAAATTAATTCAGAAGCCTTTGCACCAGTGTTTCGAGCAAAATGGAAATGGATGTGTTACATGATGAGTGTTCCCCCAACAGATGCCTCACAGCTGCAATGTCCTCTTTATACTGAGCTGCAGAACTAGCTAGTTGTTGTACAATTTCGCTTAGCTTTTCATTTTGTTTTTTCAACAAGTGTGTATTCTCACTCACAGATTTTTCCAAAACCATGTATCGCCGTTTTAAATCTGCAAATTCGGTATTTACTGAAGCAGTCAGCTCACCAACTCGGCTGTTTACAGAGGTCTGCTGATTAGCAGATGGCCGGGTCTCCGCGCCAGTTTGTTCAACTAGACCGAGATCACTGATGTTTAGCACGTCTCCATAACACCTCATTAAATCAGGTAACTCAAACCCCACTGAGGCGGCAATTTGCTCTGCCGACTCACCCTGAATAGTATCTCGATGGTCAACTAACACGTCTGATAATGGCAGAGAATCACTTAACTGTAAATGAACCAAAGACACGTCGGACACACCATTATTAGGAACCCCTGATGTTGACGTCTGTATACCACTGGTCGTGTTCTGTGTTTCTATTAGAGCAAATAGATCAGGCAACAAATCAGCTAATATATGGTTAGAAGGGGTACTCGAGCGAGGGGTTACATTGGTTAGGTCATTGTCAGACACTGCGTTTTCTACAACACCTGATTGAGAAGACACGATCACAAAAGCGTGTGTTGGCTGGCTCTCCTCTCTCGGCGTTGCGTTTAGCTGCACCAGCGTCTGCGCTGCCTCATCCGCTTCTCTGTGCTGGGCTACGAGTTCGAACCCTGTTTCGGTCTCTTCTTCTCTTGATACTGAGGATCGTGAGTTATTGTGTGCCCCTAGTGGTTGTAAGGGGTTGTTCACCAGTCTGTCATAATAATAATTTAGAAAAGAGAAAGAAAAGTAAATTACAACAACATTAACATCAAAATGTAATCAACAGCAATAATCACATTATAATAATGATAAAACATTAATAACATACACAGTATCTATTAATTCGTCATAATAGAAATAGTTATCACACACCCTGCATTATTGACGGCCTGTATGATCTTATCCCCACGACGTTTTCGGCGCAATAATGACTTCGTTCCAAAGGCTTTAACACAAGCCGGTCTTTTGGGTTTTTTAAGAGGGGGCTGGAAATCTACACGTAAAAAAAACAAACAAACAAACAAACAAAAATACAAACAGAAAGTTATATTAACTGTAAACCCACAGATATATTGATAATTTCTATTTAAGAATAAAACAAAATACTGTTTTACCATCAAGGTCTTTTAGATCCTCCTCAACACTTCTCTGTTTCCAACCAGCTAACCGATCATCAAGTTTCTTTTGCTCTGCCCTGAGGATTTCACCAGGAGACCTTGTTTCTCCCTGGAAAACTACACAAAAGAAAATAAAGAAATCAATTTAAACACATGTTAGATTTTAATAAGTTATGACAAATTGAAAAAGAGAGCGTTTGGTTAACCCTCAAGTAGATGTCGATTGTTACTGTCTTGTAGAGATAATCCCACACCTACAACAGACAGAACTTCAAAGAAAAGTGATTAAATGAAATTTAATACATTAATAGATTTTTCCAAACTGTTTTAAAAAGAAAAAAAAAACTGTATTACACACTTACCTTGATTGTTAACAGTCAGGTTTTCGGCAGCATCCAACACGGCAACCCCCGATTGGCCTAATAAACAAAGCCTTTAAAAACAGTATGCAAAAACATTATCCTAAGATTAATAGACCCATTAAATCAATCTTATCAGGATTAGGATGATGAAATAATAAGAACTCACCATTCAGAGATTCCATTTGGTACTTCGGTTGAAAGTTGTCTTTTCCAAAAGTATTTAAAAGTAGAAATGGCTTGAAATACCAGATGTAACAACAACAACAACAACAAAAAAAAAAAAAAAAAGACTTAAAGACAGAACTGATTCAAACCTACTAGCCTTAGCTCAGTACAGCAAGACACCAGTAGATCAGGAGAAAAACTAGCCATTCTTCATGGCTAGCTATATACAAACTCGGTTAGCCACACCCCCTAAGAAGACCCCCTCCTGACCGAGCCCAGGTGTTGACAAAGGGGGGCAGGCCAAAAGATAGTTTGAGAAAGTTTAAAGGTTAAATTTTTTACAAAACAATTCTGTCCTAATAAACCATATAAAAACAGAATTAAACAAATTAAAACATCAGTATATATATATATATAAGTAAAAGTCTTTTACTTAGATACCAAACATCTGTAGGGTCTACTATTGCTTTCTTTATAAAAACACTGAATGATCAGAGGATACACTTTGTATGTGTGATGGATAGTTGCTAAAACAAACTAAAGAAACATTAGGGAATAAGAAAAAAAAAAAAAACATACAACACGCCTCAATCATTTATTAACAAAACTACAGATAAATGTCATTTGGTGTTTAAAACAAACAATCAAACAAACAAAAAAAAAAAAAAAAAAAAAAAAAAAAAAACATGTATGATTTATAAAACACTGAATGGTCAGGGGGGACACTCATTTAGTGGATGGTTGAATGGTAACTAAAACAAAGTAAAGAATCAGAAGGGAAAAATTACCTAGCATGCTATCAATTACCACACAAGTCCTTTCTTCAACATGGATCAACATGTATGTGTTTTTTATATTGAACAATACAGAGGAACATCTAAAGCTGTAATATTGATACACAGACCAACTAACTAACTCAACTCGCACAGGATGTGTCTACAGACGCTGTGAAAATTTACAGGCTTAGGGCTCATGTAGCCCGGGAAAACATTTTTTGTTCTCCCTTCACCATGCAAATAGGATACTCTTGGCGGGGTCTAATACATATGCGCAGTACATTGGGACTCACTGGCTCCTGGTGCAAAACAATACAGAGGGGCTGAAGGGCCTGAACAGCGCAAACGATCTACCATTTGGGTCTTTCAGCTATCTGTCTTTGACCACCACAGACATAGCCTGATGTTATTTTCCTGTCTGACATGAAGGTGACAAACATCTAAGAAATACAGAGCAAACGCATCACCCCTCACTCTCTCTCACACACACACACACACACACACACACACACAAAGACAAGAGACTTGAAAGGGTTTTTTCCGGCCTCACATATAGGTGACAAACACCTTAGAAACACCAATTAGTCTCATCACCCCCCCCCCCCCCCCCCCCCCCCCCCCCACACACACACACACACACACACACACACATACACACACAACATGCTGTTCACAGGAGAGGAGGTCAAGTGAGGTTTGAGAATACACAAACAGAGTGAGGAATATGTGACTGTAAAAAAAAAAAACAACCATATGTCTGCCATTAATCACGTTATCAAATTAGGTCATGCGCAAATTAGGTCACGCGCACACGCACTCATATTTTTCACACCTTTTTACACATGCACGCGCAAAAGAACATGGAAATTACTACTTATGTGCATAGAGGTAAACGGTCCAGGTCTCTGTGCCATTCTGCTGCAGTGAGCTCGTATGGGTCGATATTTTGGATGTCCAAGAGCTTCTCCAAATAAAGCCGTTATGCGCTTGGTGTGAGATTGTTCCTTTAAGATCCCTTTTCTTTCACCTTATCTTTCTGCATTGCTTTACTTTCTTCCTTTTCTTTCTCATAATCGTAGATCCATCTCTGTCCTGCCGAAATAATATATGCACAAAAATTAAAGAGCTCTGGACTGTTTAGTCGCGCCTCTGTGAAGTTCTGCAGCCGTTGCCCCTGACAACCGATAGCATCTCCTACCGTCATGGCCGACCGGCTCAGACCCCGCCCAAATCAACCCAAATCGGCACGTGACTCCTCAATCTCAATACGACGACAACAGAACAACTGTCTCCTGTAGGCTAACTAGCTAGGTAAGGCAAAAGAAAGAAAAAAGGTTAGAGGCAAGGCAGGGCAAACAGCAGCCTCACACCAGACAAGCTTCAAAAAGAAACAAAGTCAACTGTTAGTGACAACACCTAACCACACTAGCAGACACAATAGCATTCAGCTTATAGAATTGGTTACATGTGTCCCGCACACATCGGTGCTTGTAGCTGCTAGCAGCTACGGCGGCAGCAACAGCTAACCAGACAGGAACACACATACACGCCAACCTACAACAGAGGACCGTCAGCACAGCATCATATTACATCTTCACATCACGAGACCGTGCTACATACCTGCAGAACGCACACGGCACATACACGCCTGGACACTATGGCGTGGCGGAGCGGCGAGCCGACCACACTCGCTTTGGCAGAGGAAAGAGAAAGACTAAACGACCGGGGGGGTATATGAACCGCCCCGCATTAGCGGGCGAGGACGCGGCTGCGCTACAGGTGCCGGTAAGGGGCGTGTCACACACCTGCCGCGATCGCCATACCTGCTGCAAAATGAACAGACTGAGGGACACCAGAGGACTGAAATGCATAGACAATATAAACCATCCGGTTACACTGTGTTTCTCGTTATGAACTCTGGGAGCTGCAACAGTCACAAGTTGTCAAATGCTTCACAAACAGATGATGACAAATTATTAACCAAACTAAAGTGTCTGATATAATCAAAGTAATCATAAACTACAAACCTCCAGAACAGTTTCAATGCTCATTGGCATAATTTCTGTTCGTCTTTAAACTTTATTTCTCTATATTCTCTACGTATGAGTAATAAAATCACTCTTAACTGTATCCAGCAGTTCTGTAAAGTTATTACTGTCACAGAGTTCAGCAGCAACAGTATAAGCCATGTTGATATGATCATGTTTTGCACTGTGTATGTATGATGTGTGATTCAGGACACAATAGTGGTGCACTTCTGCCTCTGGTGGTCAAAATGAGTATTACAGAAAGAAACATTGAATTTCCATCACAAACATTTTTTGCTGACTTACACACACATGAAAAAAGTATAACTTATAAAATGTACCACCAAAAAAATATAATTCTCACTTGTCCTTCTGGGCTTCTGTACATTTTTGTTTCCTTTCTGTGAATTCTTGAACATGAACAGTTCCAAACAAGGCTGTTGTGACTCTGCAGCCAAACTGGACTGAAGTATACAGAGGAGAGACGATCACTCTCAGATGTCAGATCAGAGATGGAGGAGACACTGAGTGGGAGTATGAATGGAGAACAACCAGCTCAGAAAAACCTTCAGATCAAAATGAACACAGTATTTCATCTGTGACTGAATCCCACAGTGGAGACTACAGGTGTAGGGGCAGAAAGAAACATACGCAGCATTCTTCAACAGATTGGAGTGATCCCATCAAACTGTCAGTATCAGACAGTAAGTCACATCACATTTCTTTCAAAGTGAAGATTATACAGCTCATTAAAAGCCTGTTTTTGTTCATGTGTATATTCAAAGTAAATCTTCAGTATGTACTGATAAAAAAAGAAAATCATTTTCCAACAGGACCTGATCCTGTCCTCACTGTGTCTCCATCATGGCTGAGTGCTGGAGCCTCAGTAACTCTGAACTGCAGAGTTAAAGATCCATATGCAGGATGGAGGTTCTACTGGTATAAGATGGTTCCTGATCCACCAAACTACAGAGTTAAGCAGCTACCTGGCAGCAGCAGTGGGACTGGACAGGATTCCTACATTGTTCATGGACAGAGACACACAGCAGGATATTTGTGCAGAGCTGGAAGAGGAGATCCAGAGTATTCCACTTATTACAGTTCCTCTAAGTTTGTCTGGTCTGCAGGTCAGTTTGTTTCTATCTCTTAAGAAACAGATGTTATATCAGCTTTGTTCATCTTGTTTCTAAATGATGATAAACACACGGTATCTTGAAAAAAAGGAAATTAATTTACTGTGGTCTTATGATCTTGTCTCTCTCTCGCTAACGTCAAGCTAAACTTCATGCTTTCCACCTTACTGTGTTGAATTTACTTGTTTCCTTCTGTCCTCACTCTTTAACATAACACACAAAAAGACAGATATGATATCTTGGCTAAAACTTTGCTCTCATTTACAAAAAGTACTTTTAGTCTGGATACTTAAGCTCTTCTTCTGCTTACAGCAGCTGGAGTCACTTGGTTGTCTATCATTTTAAAATATTCTCAAAATTGTAGCAAGACGTCAAAGTAGGAATCAGAATTTGACCAAAATACTGAACTTTGTTTGTTAAAAACAAAGCTAAGGACTATTTGAATGGAGGCATTATCTATCTGAAGATCTCTGTGCTCTGTTTGACCTCTTATCACATGTTGTTTTTCAGATATTCACTCATCAGCGTCTCTCACAGTGAGTCCTGAGAGAGCTCAACACTTCACCTCTGACTCTGTCTCACTGAGCTGTGAGGGAAACTCTACTGAGTGGAGAGTCAAGAGGTTTTCAACTGAGGACAGATACCCATCGGTCTGCTCCACCTGGTGGGGCACAATGAATGGATCAACATGCAACATATACACTGACAGTACCAGTGATGGAGTGTACTGGTGTGAGTCTGGATCAGGAGAGTCCAGCAAAGCAGTCAACATCACTGTACAGGGTATGATTTCATTACATTATGTTTTTCTTTAACTTATTACTTCAAACATCCCGTTGTGTGTTGAGGAGGACAGCACACTGACATGTTAAGAGTTCTGCCCAACAATCTGCTTCATCATCTCTCCAGTAATTAATGGTTTTCACTTGATAAAGACAGTTGAGTATTTAATCACACTGTGATTTGAACCATGTATAAATATAGAATATAGATTTGTGGCTGATGTGTTCTTCACTTTTTAGGTCCATGATCACCATTTAAAGTCCAGTGTGAAGGATTTAGTGATATTTAGCTGTGAGTTTACAGATTCAGCCAACTGAAAGGGTTCTTGAACATTAGACACACAAGGTGTGTGAAGATGAAACGTCAGATTTTATGATCACTGTTAAATCAGTGACAACAATGTAAAAGAAAAAAACCCAGTATGTCTTTTCTCATCTCTCTACATCAGCTCATTCTCAAGTTCCTCAACCAGCTGATCTCTGACTGAAACCTTGTATTATTTGACTGTTTAACAGATGGAGATATGATCCTGCTGAGCCCTGCCCATCGTGTGACTGAAGGACATTCTGTTAGTCTGAGCTGCAAATTAAGAAGTCAAACATTTGACTCCATTGTGTTTTTCTATCACAATGAGAAAGTCATTCAAAATGACAGCAGATGGGAGTTAAATATCTCTGCAGTGTCAAAGTCAGATGAAGGATTCTACAAGTGTCAACACTCAGGGCGAGAGTCAGCACAGAGCTGGATGTCAGTTCAGGGTGAGTAGGATTAAAACAATTGCTGCATTTTCTTGTAAACTGTTTGTTTTTGCCTGAGAAGTAAATTTAGATGAATATTGTTTTCCTAGTTATTCCAGCGGTGTCCAGGCCTGACAGTTCTTCATTTCCTGTACTGTTGATTGTTGGGCTGGTTTGTGGAATCGTTCTTGTTATTCCTCTGCTTGTTTTGCTTTGCTACAGAGCGTCCAAGGGTGAGACCTTCTTCTTCTATTATTATATGTTCTTTAATTATTCAAATACACACACATACTCTGACATCATGAGAGAGAACAGCAGTATAACAACCATCTTACAACAAGTTTGTCTTTCACAGATTCAGGCTTCGTCAGGTAGGTGCAACACTCTCTCATCTCATGTTGAACGTAACATCAACACATTTTTATGTTCCTGTTTAAATGTTCTGTGTCTGATACATGTTGTAGACCAGTCCAGTCTGAGAGCACCAACGCAGATCGTGTGTACTATGAGAATGATCATCACTCCGCTCTTCAGCATGGTAAGCAGTTAAACTAAACTTTATTTGTCACATATTATATTTTAAGTTATCTAATAAAATCTAAGTTTGTTAAATTAGTTCTGTGAAGTAACCTTGGCTTAAAATGTATTTTTCTGTAGGGGATGTTTGTCTCTATGACACAATCGGAGAGCGTCAAGAAGCTGAACATGGTACAGTTTATACCTTTTATTCACCATGGAGCTGTTAGAAATACTAGAATAAGACAATTTAGATTAACTGTAAATGACTTATTGACGATCATTGAGCATATTTATTTGTCTGAAATTACATATTTTAGACTGAGTTACAATCTAACAAGTGTCTCTCTCACAGATTCATGCTTCGTCAGGTAGGTGCAACACTCTCTCATCTCATGTTGAACATAACATCAACACATTTTTATGTTCCTATTTAAATGTTCTGTATCTGATACGTGTTGTAGACCAGTCCAGACTGAGAGCGCCAACGCAGATCATGTGGACGTCGACAATGATCATCACTCCGCCCTTCAGCTCGGTAAACAGTTAAACTAAATTTTATTTGTCACATATTATATTTTAAGTTATCTAATAAAATCTAAGTTTGTTTAATTAGTTTTGTAAAGTAACCTTGGCTTAAAATGTATTTTTCTGTAGGTGATGTTTGTCTCTATGACACAATCGGAGAGCGTCAAGAAGCTGAACATGGTACAGTTCATACCTTTTATTCACCATGGAGCTGTTAGAAATACTAGAATAAGACTATTTAGATGAACTGTAAATGACTTATTGACGATCATTGAGCACATTTATTTGTCTGAAATGACATATTTTAGACTGAGTTGCACATCTAACAGCAAGTGTCTCTTTCACAGATTCAGGCTTTGTCAGGTAGGTGCAACACTCTCTCATCTCATGTTGAACGTAACATCAACACATTTTTATGTTACTATTTAAATGTTCTGTATCTGATATATGTTGTAGATCAGTCCAGTCTGAGAGCGCCAACACAGATCATGTGGACCACGATAATGATCATTACTCTGCTCTTCTCCACGGTAAGCAGTTAAACTAATATCATAAATCTAATCTTATATACTTATACAGTGGGGTCCAAAAGTCTGAGACCATTGAAAGAGACCATTTCTAATATTGTTACTTGAACCTGGAAATAATCAGAAAGTGCTTTGAAAATGTGAGACTCAAGGTTTCTAAAGGGGCAGTGCATGTAACAATACAAACACTTAAATCACTTAAATCAACACACAGAAACTGGATCAGTTTTATCCAAAGACAGACACAAAGTGACCACACCATCAGATCAATAAATCAAGCTTCGCTCCTTGAAAGATAGAAATGCAACTTAGATACAGATACAGAATTTGATAAACACACACACAAGAATCCAATCAGGTGAAGTGTGACAAAGGAAAGCTGTCTTGTAGTCGTCTCAAGGACGATCAGCCATTCCTAAAACACTTCTTAGTTGGTGAACAAGACTAAAGACTGGAGGTGGGTTAAGATATACCAGAATTCTGCAAAGAATCAACTTTTAACTCAAACTGATAAGCTGATATTATCATTTGCAGAATACAATTGTTGGGTTGTCCCAGTCTTTTTGAGCCTATAAACACATTTTAAATGATCCAAAGAATCTGAGGTCTCACATGATTCATTAGTTGTTACAGTTAAAGTGTTTAAACTCACCTTGTCTTGATTTTCATTTTTCTGTAGGTGATGTTTGTCTCTATGACACAATCAGAGGCCGTCAAGAAGCCGAACATGGTACACTTTATACCTTTTATTTACCATGGAGCGGTTAAAAATACTAGAATAACACTATTGACTGTCAATGATCCATGGGGGGGAGAGAAAGAGAGGACATAATAAAACATGTTGATCGTGACATCATCATCAATCTTTTTGTTGACTTTCTGTTTCTTTCAGCTCAATAAAGAAATCTGTATCAACTAAACCAACAGAACAGACGACAACATGAAAAACTCTGTGCGTGAAAAACTCTGTGATCACTGTGTGCAGCTGTGCTGAACAAATAACACACAGCATTTTGTAAAGTTAACATCAGCTCATTTAAAAATAACTGTATCATATGGTTTTAATCTTCTGTTGTATTTGGTATAAAGAGTTTAGATCATCACATATACTCATTGAAATGTTTGGTTGTTTACGTCCGGTATGTTCTGACACCTTTGTTGTTGTTTGTTGTTGCAGAGAACAAATATTATGTGTGGACACACGGTACGAGGTGATAGTGCCACTTTAAAGTCAGCTTCTTTTGTAGCTTCTGATTAAAGAGTTAGACATTTGTAACATTTAATGTATTTCATGTGAAAAACATCCTGTTAACATACAAGCTTCTTCTGTCATTTTATAAATGCTTGATATTCTCTATATTTCATGTTTTTATATACATATACAGTAAATGTATTTTTAAAAGGTGGTTGTCCATTTTCTGCATCAATAAACTTGTTCCATCAAAAAGCTGTCAGCAGTGTTCCTCATAGATTTAGAGGGAACCAGGGCCGGAGTGGGACTCATTTTCAGCCCTGGAGTTTCATGCCTCAGACCAGCCCACTTTAGATCACAATCTATTAGATCTCCACCATGATTCTTTGCAACACAACATCCTTTTCAACAAATTCAAAAAAGAATACAAGATGAAATATCAAATTTAAGAAAAGGTGAAAAAATAAATAAATAAAAAAAAAAAAACCTGTTACACTCTCTAATAACATTATAATCAGAACTTAGATCTCTCAAATAAAGCATCAGAATGTCCTTTTCTGCAATATCAAATATCAAGCAAGTTAGTGTTCACAGATATCTAATCCCTAAACATGAAATGGAATATGGTTCCTTCCATGACAGCAGTGATCCTTCCTCACCACTGGCTCCTCCTCTGCCTCTGACACTAAATCACATTTTAAAAATGGTCAGAATTCTCAACTCAAATCTCCCTTTTTCAAGTCAGTTTCATTATTGTAGTGCTGAATCATCTATCATCATCAATTATCTCAGGGCATTTATCATACAGAGCAGGTCTACACTATACTCTTCATTATAGTAATTCTACTAATATTAACTGAATGAACAATCCTACCGGCCCACTCTGGACCTGTGGTGTGCTCATGGCTGCTGCTTCATGCTGCATTTTATTTCTCAGGGGCTACAAGACAAAGTTTCCCTGTTATATTTTGTCGCATCACTCTATCATTTAAATGATGTAACATCAGGTTAGGCAGCTGTAGGGGACATAGCTGCTTGTTGATAAAGGTCATTAATCACTGGCGATTAATGATACACTCGTAAATGGGGCACCACCTCCGTTGTTTAGTTCTTGGAATAATCCGGAGGAAATCATTCCAAATGCCTAATTGTACCAGTTTGACTTGAACAGTTTCAAATTCAAATCAATTTATTCAGTCTCAATATTCTAAAGTAGTGACTTCTTTGCACGTATCCATCGGTTCTCCACATTAAAATTAAGTTCCAGACAAAGACAAACGATTATATATGTTTATTGACTAAATAATTTGGGGTAAAATAAATGAACTGACAATTTTAGACGAACAACAGATAACAGAAAAGATAAAGACTGTAATAAGCAAAGTAATAAAGTTAGGTGACCGTCAGCAGACGGTAAAGTTAAAGGGTCAGGTTTTAATATATTAAATATTACGGGAGTAATTTTTTTATACTAACGGGACCCTAATCTCAATTCTCTTAAGTTCATAAGATAGAAGTCATAACTTAGATAGAAGTCAGAACTTTAGACACCACTCATTCTCACGTGTGTGGATCCAGCTGCATGAAGATGTTCAGCCTGTTTTGTCTGGGCGTCAGGAGGCACTGAAGCTTGGTTTCCTTGAGAGTTCTGGGTTGGACTACGGCATGGCGCGTCGATCCAATAGCCAGAAGGAAGGCTGGTACTCTGTTGAGGAACTCTTGGTCAGAAGGCCCAGCGGGGTTTCCGCCTTGGGAGCGCTGGGGGCAGAGTCGGTCTCGGCTGGGAGCACACAAAGTCTCTTGTTGGAGGCAGACGATGGACTGCAACGTTCTTCATCAAATGATCACAGTCTTGAAAAAGACTTTTTCTTTGTTGTTTCAAGTGGTGGTTCTTAAGCTCTGATCCTTAACTAATTCAACTTCTTCTGGATCAGGTGGTGATACTTTAACGGTATATTAAAATCAAAACTCAAAAATCAAAAAGAAAATAATTTTGTTCTATTAAAAACTTGGATAAGAGTAAAGCACTTAAAGTAGTTATTCAATTCGCTTTTCTTAGAGCTTGTTGCAAAAATAAAAGTAAAGATTACTTAAAAAATAAAAATAAAAAATAAAATGTTTAAAATAAAAATAAAAATGAAAAGCAAAGAAGTGAAGAGAAGAGAAGAGAGAAGAAGGAGAAGAAGACAGAAGACAGACAGAAGGCAGACAGAAGAGAAGAAGCAGAGAGGGTAGAAGTGTAGTGACAGAACAGAAGTGACTGAAGTGAGGAGCAGGGCATTCTCTCTGTTTTTATGCCCTGCACATTCCTTCTGTGTTCTGAGTTTAGACCCACAAAACTTTAATTAAACTAAACAATTGTTTTAATGTTTCTTAATCATGTTTAACCTTCCCAAAAACTTCACCATCTTAAAAGTCAAATTTTTGCCTTTGTGAAAAGATTCAACATAATTATGATCACTTATCATTCAAAATAATTATAACCTGATTAAGAAATAAAACAATGAAGCATACAATACACAGTAGGACAAAGGACTTATACATATTCCTTGTAGTTCCATCTTAACAAAACATATCAGACATTCAACTGGTAGTACACAGTATTCTGAGGGGGGGGGGGGCTGGTTTCTCCCAAACCTCAAACTCATTAAGTAATAAACTTCATTTGGGCTCGACAATAACATGGGAAAGATCTATTGTATGACCTTCTTAGGCTATCTGGGAATATGATAAAATTATGAAGATGAAATTGTAGTTGAATAGATATTCAGAACGTATTGGAATTTGGATAAGCATAGAGACAGAGTGGAATTAGAATGTCACAGACAGGGTCATAAAATGGTTTGGCCTGTGAGGGGGGGGACTGGGTCATCTTTACCCCAACCAACATCTACCCCCACTTCCTGTCATCTGATGTGGAGAGAGAGGACTCTATTGTGCTTAGTCGTGGCAACTTAATAAAAGAAGTTCTCTGGTGATCTGTTTATAGCAAGAAAACCACATCCCCCCACTCTGTGGAGAGGAGAAGATCTGCCAGGTCAAGAGGATAGGGACTCGGAGGAAGGAGCAAATTTGAGTCAAGGATCATCATCACAGAGGAGAAGAGACAAAGGACAAAGGGCTTGTGTTCCTACACAGCCTATATGTTACAACGCCACACAATTCATTGGCTTGATGGGCTAATTGATTAACTTGAATGTTGCAGGTAAAGTTGCATTTTGTTCATCTTGCCTACTACCTGTTCGTTTCAGACCGCGAGCTCGTTTTATTGAAAAAGCTGCAGATTTTTGCACATTTGGCTGCATCTGTCTCCAGTGACTTTTCTTCTTTTTAATTCTCGCATTTTCAGCCCGGACAAGTCCTCACGTCACTTCCTCCTCCTCACATGACAGACTGTCAGTGTGTTTGTGTTCACCATTTTTGATACCACCTGACGAAGACTTGTTCTCATTTCTTCATCCACTAATGACTGAAGACTCACAAACTCATATATGTATTTATTTAATTTAACACAGTGGAAACAAACTAGGATTTCAAAGATGCTTAACTGAAAGTTTGATATTATATATTATTATATTATAATATGATAAATTATTTATATATTTTGTCTTTTGAACTGTTTAAAAAGCATCAATTACTTTAATAATGTATAAATATACAGACAGTTTACTGCTGACAAAAAGCCTCCAGAACATCCTGATGGATCTTTTGTACATGAAGGTGAAATAAGAGCTCATCTTCATGTTCTCTATAACTTCTGGTTCTTTCACTTTCCAACCAGTTGTCACAGGTGATGTGCAGAGCATGCGAGCGGAGCTGAGCGGCGAGAATTTCCGCTCCCCGCTTAAGTGGGTGTTCGCTCCTTCGCTCCATCGCTCAAAGTCATACCAGACAGCTCCGCTCAAAGACCGCTCTCCGCTCACCTATAATTTCATTCGCTCCACACTCGCTCAAATTTAAAAGAGGGAGCAATTCCTGACGTTGCACCTATATGACCTGTCTGCTTGCTTTTCGAAATATTTTACAAACTCCATCTCTCAACGAATGACCTCCTTGAAGGCACACGTGAGTCTGTGTGGACTTGTGCATGCCCTAGACTCGTGGAGAGCGGTATCGGAGCAGAACTGGAGCGAAACGGAACCATCGCTCTGGCCTTTGGATTAAAACCCGCTCTGCGCTCTGACTATATTTCGCTCGCTCCGCGCTCCGCTCACATGCCCTGGTTATGTGTGAGACATGTACACTGGGATCAGTCAGCTGGATGATGGACTTTATACAGAAACAACTTTAACTAAACATACTGTGGAAACAAAACATTTAAATCTTGACTCTAAACATTGAGTCTATAGAGGACATGTTCAAAGATGAGACACATGATAACAAATTCAATCTTGTTCCTGTTCATTTGCAGTTGTTGTCTCATGACTTTATATGGAGACACTGTTTATATGTGTTTCTAATGTTTCAGTGTTACACGTTGACATCACTGACATTATGTCGTCACACCTTTACAACCAGACAGGCTAAATAATCCACTTCCTGTTTGTCTGCCTCCATGCAGCACGTGTTCTGTGTTGTTCACAGACTTTTGGCGCCATCTTGTGTCAGAAGAACAACACAGAAGCTTAGCGTGAGCATCCAGACTGTGTCCAGTCAGGAAGTCCTCGTATGTGATGATGAGGATGATGAAGACAGAGGAGTGTTTAGAAGACTAAAGACAGACTGCAGATGTTGGTTTTGGTATATGTGAGGACTGAACTGTGATCACATGACTCTTCACCTCTGTCTCCTCTCACATCTGCAGGATCCTGCTGCTCATCAGCCTCAACTGTGTCTGTGGTCAGTTTACAGTTTCACTTCATGACACTGTGATTCAATGAAGCAGTTAAAGTGGCCCACAGGTGAGCAAACAGCTGATGTTGATGAGCCTCTGCAGCTCTGAGACGTCACTAAACTGTCCACACAAACATGGAGATGGAGTTTAAAGGCTGCCATGTTAAAGCTGTCAGTGTGTCTGCTCCTCACTTTCCCTCTCTGTCTCCTCAACAGGAACATTTGTAGTGAATGTGACACAGACCTCCTATCAGGCAGAGGAGAACCACAACATCACACTGGAATGGACGTTCACAACCACAGCTGACACTTCCACCGTCTCACTTTATATCTTCTGTGAAATGAAAACTGATCACAAAGTCTCAGTCCTGTTTGAACTATGTGGAGGTGTTGAGGTCCCAGAGTCTCGGGATGAACAGTTTGTAGGGCGAGTCCAGTGAGACAAAGACGTCCTCAGAGACGGACGACTCAGACTTCGTGTGTCCAGACTCAGGACTGAGGACTCAGGACAGTACCTGTGTGATGTGAAGACAAACTATGGTGTGGACTTTGGTGATTGTTGGCTCAGTGTCTTTGGTAAGTTGGTTGAGTAGAAGTCAGTAGAACTTTATTAACAGGTTCAATTCAGCAGCTTTTTTGGATCAATAAGAACCTGAAGAAAAGTATTGAGGACAACCACAATCCTTCACTTCATTCTCACACTATCTGAGAAATATGTCACAACTTCAGCTGTTCTGTTGTTTGGTCTCTTTACAGCAGCGAGGGCTCGACCAGAACCTGAGAGACCGAATACAGCAAGTCGAGGAAGGATCGCCCTCTCCCTTGGACTGACAGATAATTTTCATTTCAGATATCCAAAATGTAATTTTGAATATCCAAAAATACATCGTGACTAGTAAAAATGTCATTATGGATATCCACAATATATATACACAGTTGTCCACAATTGCATTTTTACTAGTCATAATAAGAATTGTGGATATCCGTAATGACATTTTTACTAGTCACAATGTATTTTTGGATATTCAAAATTACATAGTTTTTCATTTTGTCAGGCGTGTTTGTTTGTTTGAGAGGTGAAAGTAGACAGACCAATATAGAAGACAGACTACGACGTACTGTTAACTATTTAATAAGAAGAATTGTATCATTTAAGCAAAAGCAAAAAAAGCTTGATCAAGGTCTTTCTCTGTTTGAAAAATCGCAGGCCGCAAAAGCCAAGTATCCAGTCACCCAGAAAAAGATGCAGAATTTCAGCATGTAATACATTATATATTGCTGTCACAATGTATGTGTTGAATTGTCATTGGTCAATCATACAGATAGGATGAGTACCATTATTGGACAGTCAAGAAAAAAGGTGGGGAGAAACCGTGGTTTAGACTTTAGCCCTCCCATCGTTGGTGCACAAACTGGTCCCAGTTTCTCAGCACACGAACCGTGATTCCTGGAGTCGTCACCCTGTTGAAGAAAACAAAATGTTCCTGGCCTCAAATGCCTGTTCCCCGCTATCTGCCTTTGTTTATGGTGCCTTCACTGTCTCATACACATAAGGGATTTGGGAGGTGATATTGCTGGCCTTGGAGGCTTCTTCATATGTGAAAGGGATGAGTGAATATGTTCTGTTTGCTTCTGACCATTTCAGTCAGCAGGATATGTGCAACTCTTAATAATGTGAGATAACAAGAAAAGATGGGAAAAGACAATCTATATGTGTCACAGTGTGGCAGACGTCATAATTTAATGAGCAATGAATGATGTGCGTGTAGTTTCATGAGTAGTGTGTTTGTTAAGGGGAGTCACGGGCAGTCATGGGCAATATTTAGTAGGCCGGGGTCATAGGGGGACATACTAAGTGGTCGGTGGGGCATAATGAAAATGTATAAATCCTAACAATATCTGAAATGAAAATTGTGACTAGTAACAATTAGATTAAAGATATCTGAAATGAGAGTTTTTCCTAGTAAGAATTCAATTGCAGATATCCAGAATGTAATTGTGGATATCTGAAATTGAAAGCCCAATAGACATGAATATAAGGCATAAAAACAGTAAGTAATAACAAACAGCTAAACCAATGGTTTTCAGGTCAATGAAACGTCTTAAACTTTATTATAAATGAACATTATCAGGTGGATGAGTCAGTCAGTCAGTGTACTTGATAGACCCAAGTCACTGTGCAGGTGAAATAAAAGCTTCTTCCACAGATCACCACAGGGGGCGCCAAAGCACACTAACTGATACCGACACAATGCATGTGCTCCTTTTTACCTCTGAGACGAGGGCGGCTGTAGTTGAGTCCCCGGACGCCAAGTCAAGGTTACCTGAGAGCCTCATTCTCATAAAGTTGTAGTACTCTCTAAGTAATAGTGATCTGACTTTAAACTTTTCATGTTCTTTGACTCTTTTGCAGCTGAAAATGTCACCCTGCTTTACTTGACTCAACTTCTACCGCAAGAGAAAAAAAAAAAAAAGAAAAAAAAACACTTCTGAAGTGTGAATGGCGACCCTGTCTAAATCTTGCTATTACAGCATCAAATTTATAAGCGTGAAGTTTAACTGGAAACATATAAAGTCATGCTGGCTTCATGTGTTCTTCTCACTCTAAGACACGCTGCAGTTTATTTTAGTATTTTGTTCATGATATTTTATTTTCCCTCATGATGATCCTATTTGATATCTGGAGTCATTGTAGTAACATGAGGCAAAAACAAAGTCATCTCAGTTTACAGATATATTTACTCCATTTTATCAGGCTGCAGCTCACAGGACAGGTCACGTCTTACAGATTAAAAGTTGTGAAACATTGATAGCTAATATAAAACTCTGCCTTTTTAGATTAATATCTGAAGACTGAAATAAACTGAAAAAAAACAACACTTTGAAAACTTAAGAAATTCTTTATTTTCTAAAGCCAAACACGAAACAGCTGTTTTACTCTGGTGAGTATTTGCTGATGTAGTATTTTAAAGAAGATTGTGTGAGTGACATAGTGTACACGTAACACAGGCCCACAACAAAACACAGGCAGTGTGGATGCACAAACATGCCTGCAATAAAATGTTAGTATATGGTCTGATAGAATTAATATTATGTTTCATGTATGTGCAATAATTACTGTTAATGCCACTTTTGTGAGGAAGATAAGCTTATCATTTATTCACATTGGACAGGAAATGTAATCTTGTCAAAATCTTGCTGTGGTCAACGCCCCTGCCTTAGTTTGAAATTCGTGTTGGAGTGAAGCAAGAACAGAGTCACACAGACATTCTGAAGAAGAAACTGATAAAAATCTCTGCTCTCACATTTCTAAGAAATGTAACGTCTCTTTTCTCTGTGCTGCATATCAATCAATACAAAGTAGGAAGTTTGATCAGAAACAGTGAGAGTGTCGGTGCTGGATGTGAAGATGGGCCACGCTCTGCTCGGTGTGCTCGGGTTATTCTGTGAGTACATCTGTGACTTTCTATGTGATTGTCAGTATTTATATCAGTGTAGTAGTTGTGTAGACATGAACTTTGTTGCTGTTGTCTTGGTTCAGATTGGAGGATTATGTTAAGTTTATTACTCAACTGGTTACTTACGCACTAGTTTGTGCACACGTACCTGGACAATGCATGTACAGTATATGATCACAGGTATTATGTATATAGCTGTGGAATTACATGTATTGCTTATTTAGCAGGCCTTTATATATTGAAGAGGTTTTTAAATGTGTTTCCCACCTCTGTAGCTCTGTATCATCACAGAACTGTGTGATACTGTTGATTGATAAACAATAGTTGTCACTGATGAAACTCCAGCTGGATTTTGTATTTTATTCTGGTCTAATGAAGTTTTCATCTTTATTTTAGTGCTGAATACACTCCTGTACGGACATGCTGAAGGTGACTAGTTATCTTTTCTATATTTACTGATTATGTTTGTCCTGTATGTCACCTGCTGTATCACTCTTGATCACTTGTTTTAGCAGCTGTGTTTTTCCATATATGTGTCATTTTACTCAGTGCACATTATGAAATGACTGGATTAGTGCTCAGTTATTCAGGGAAGATACTTGGAAAGTGTAGCTCTGCATGATGCCACTGACTTCACACTGGAATAAGTTTAGTGACTGTAAAGCTACTTTAGTTTGGTTCACTGAAGGTGTGTACAAACAGCTTTTCAAACTGCTTTGTTAGATTGATTGATTGATTAGTTTTTTTAAGTGTCAAACACCATGGTTGGTGCCCAGCCCTCATGGGCTTATTAGACACTAATTATATTCATCAAATAATAATTTCACAGTTACATCCACGATAGCCACTTAGAAATGAAAATATTAAATCTAATCCTAAATTATAACCGAATGTTACACAAAAGTCACAAAAATGCCACTCAGGTGAGTTTTGCTACAAAAGAGTCAACTTGTTCACAGTTTAAACATAAAGAAAAGAACAAGACAATAAAGCTCACTATTCATGGGGAAGTGCAGAATGTCTGTTTGGTTTTGTATCTAATGTCCAACAGACACTTGACTTCCACAAACTAGAGTCCAGATGAGAGCAGGGCTGGTTCAGTAAAAGAGGACAGAGAGGAGAAGCAATGGTGAAATAAAATAATCATTTATTATTATTATTATCATTATTATCGTCATCAACATCAAATTATTATTATTATTATTATTATCATTATTATTATTATTATTGTTATGACCCAACACTGTGTATAGTTGTGTGATACAGTCACTTACAACAGTCTGTCACTCACTCAGTCATTGTGGGCGTTGACGTGGTGTGTTTGCTGCCACATGCTGTGTTTCTCATTATAACCTCTGGGAGCTGCAACAGTCACAAGTTGTCAAATGCTTCACAAACAAATGATGACAAATTATTAACCAAACTAAAGTGTCTAATATAATCAAAGTAATCATGAACTACAAACCTCCAGAACAGTTTCAATGCTCGTTGGCATAATTTCTGTATGTCTTTAAACTTTATTTCTCTATATTCTCTATGAATGAGTAATAAAATCACTCTTAACTGTATCCAGCAGCTCTGTAAAGTTATTGTTACTGTCACAGAGTTCAGCAGCAACAGTATAACTTATTTATAAGATAATCAGGGGTGCAAAAAGCTTTTTCAGTGAGTTGCTCAGTTGAGTACTAGGAGATGGTGTTTGGTACTCGCTCCATATGTAGCATGGTCTTAATAAGTGCAGTTTTCCTCACTGTCCTCTGCTTCAGCTCCCTGTATGGTAGATGATGAAGATGCTGCAGACTCACCTCCCTGTCCTTGGTCTAGCCTCTGATTAGCTGTCTCCATCCACAGGTCAATAGCTTGCTTTGGGTCAAATGTCTCTGTGGTCTGCTTTGACAGGTGAATGTGTATCAGCGCTGAGAGACGAGCATGTGACAGACGAGATCTGTACTTTGTTTTTATTATGTTGAGATGTGAGAATCCCCTCTCACAAGCTGCACTGCTTGGCAGTGTAAGAGACAGCTTATCCACCTGGTTGATGTTGGAGTAAGCATCTGGGTTACTTGCATTTACTATTTGGACCAAGTCATACACAGAAGAGGCTCCCAGGCATTTGCCTGCCTGCTTTATGTCAGACTTTGGCAGAAAAAGAGGACTCAGATGTAGGTTGGCAGCGGTAAAGACAGGTTTTATATCCTGAACAGTATCTACTGAAGACAGAGTGACAGAGCAATAGGCTATGGAAATCTTTTGTCCAGGGACAAACAAACAACAAACAACACTACAAGAACAGAAAACACTCCCACAGGAGGAAAAGGAATTATAAGTACTCTAATCTTATGTCAAACACGCTCTATGAAAACTAGCAAACAAAAATCACTCAGAGAGGAAAAAGCACACTGGCTATAAAATTATCTACTCTTACTATGCTGAAAAACTTTCAAACAAAAACACTCCAACAGAGGAAAAGCAAAACGCTATGAAATTAACTGAATGAACAAACAAATGGCTGACCCTAAAATTATTAAATCAAAATCGCTCTTCTACAGAGGAATACTATTAACAGAAAACAAAACTTGGCAATACTTTACTTGATCAAGGCAAGGCTGTGAACCATGGCTGAAGTACTCGACGGGACGAACGAAATACTCTGGCAATGAGGATGGGAAGAAAAAGACTATATACACAAGAGGGAAGGGAGCACAGGTAGAGACAATCAGGGATCAGGGGACACGCCAGACCGGTGACACAAGAGGAAGGGCAAGTGACCTGAAACGATAGGAGAGTTACTTTTCGAAAGAAAACATGAAATTCACAAGACCAAAAACCCAAGACAGGACATCCCTCACCGCGGTGTGACACTTTAAGCGCATCCATTCTGTCACAGTGGTGTCTTTGCAAGGTGGCCTCATATTTCTTAAGAATGCTGTTTTTTCTCCAATACTGTGGGGGTCTTGCATTTCCTGAGGTCATGTAGAAGGATCAAATACTAAGAAATGATCACATGACTTCAGGGAGTCATATGAAACTCTTCAATTAACCCCCTGAGTAAGTTTGTCTTCTCTCTGTCAGCATCAGCATTAGAAACAGTGTGTGCCCTGTGGCCTTCACCATCAAGCAGAAGTGTGAACTGTCCAATGGCCACCATGAGTTCATCCTAACATTCTCAAATGGCCAATCTTTTCCTTCTGTAACCTAATGGATGTGGTCTTCAAAATGTTGCCAATGTCAAGCATGTTTGCACTGAAAACACTCTGTGCAGATATGCTGCAAGTCACTGTTATTACTCGTAGCCAGTTGCATTTTAATGGCTGGCAGTAGCCTTGATATTTTTAACAGTGTTTCATCAGACCATCTGATATTATGAAACTTACCCAGTTTCACAAAGGTGATCCCATTTTTTTCACACAGCTTCTTTAGTGCAGCAGTTATTTTTGTCAATAAAACTGCAGCAGCTTGACCACAGAGCGATTAAATGTCTCACAGTAAGGAACGTTGCGATCAGTTGATTTTGCGCAACTCTCCAGTGTGTGCGCGGTGCACAGAATGTGCACCAGGGAGTCTCCAACTGCAGCAAGTTGCCAGAGTTTTGGCACAACGCCGTTGGACACACTGACGTTGATTCGTGTGCTCCTTGCTCTTTTCATGTTTGTCAAATAAATGGTGGTTGAAATTCTTTGAGCCTTTATAAAGGCACCTGTTGTGTCTGCTAGATGTGGATGTGAGCGGCAAATCTTGCGCCACATTTCACTGCGCTCATTGTTAGCTTCAAGCCACTGCACATCCTGGAGCCACTTTTCCGAAAAAAGTATTTTCTACGGCTCTGGCTCCAGTTGGCAATACTTTGTAAGTGGCAAAACGCCAAAGAAGCTGCTTAATGTCTGTTGTTTTTGGACATCTGACAGTAGTCAACAAACAATGTGTGTAAGGTTAGATGAGATCGGTGCGCTGTAACACAAGTGACATTATGCATTCCTGATAATGTGCACCCCTGGATATAAACATGTTTTGCACTGTGTATGTATGATGTGTGATTCAGGACATGAGTAGTGGTGCACTTCTGCCTCTGGTGGTCAAAATGAGTATTACAGAAAGAAACACTGAATTTCCATCATGAATATTTTTGCAGTCGTACTCACATAACTTATAAACCAGAAGAAAAAAAAATCCCAAACTGACAGTATCAGACAGTAAGTCACATCACATTTCTTTCAAAGTGAAGATTATACAGCTCATTAAAAGGCTGTTTTTGTTCATGTATATATTTAAAGTAAATCTTCAGTATGTACTGATTGTGCAGAATGTATCTGATCCACTATCAATACATGTTTTTATTTAAAAAATCATTTTCCAACAGAACTCCAGCCTGTCCTCACTGTGTCTCCATCATGGCTGAGTGCTGGAGCCTCAGTAACTCTGAACTGCAGTGTTAAAGGTCCATCTGCAGGATGGAGGTTCTACTGGTATAAAACTGTTCCCGAGCCATCAGGCAACTTCTTCTATAGACATGAGCAGCTATCTGGCAGCAGCACTGGGACTGAACAGGATTCCTACATTGTTCATGGACAGACACACACAGCACGATATGTGTGCAGAGCTCGAAGAGGAGATCCAGAGTATTCCACTTATGACAGTGAACCTAAGTTTGTCTGGTCTGCAGGTCAGTTTGTTTCTATCTCTTAAGAAACAGATGTTATATCAGCTCACTGATATAACATTAATTTATTGTGGTCTTATGATCTTGCCTCTCTCTCACACCTGCATCAAGCTAAACTTCATACTTTCCACCTTACTGGGTGGAATTTACTTGTTTCCTTCTGTCCTCACTCTTTAACACAACACACAAAAAGACAGATATGATATCTTGGCTAAAACTCTGCTCTTCTTTACTAAAAGTACTGTTTGTCTGGATACTTAAGCTCTTCTTCTGCTTACAGCAGCTGTAGTCTCTTGGTTGTCTATTATTTTAAAATATACTCAAAATTGTAGCAAGAGGTCAAAGTCGAACTCATAATTGTACCAAAATACTGAACTTTGTTACAATAAAAACAAAGCTAAAGACTATTTGAATGGAGACATTTTCTATATGAAGATCTCTGTGCTCTGTTTGACCTCTTATCACATGTTGTTTTTCAGATATTCACTCATCAGCATCTCTCACAGTGAGTCCTGACAGAGCTCAACACTTCACCTCTGACTCTGTCTCACTGAGCTGTGAGGGAAACTCTACTGACTGGAGAGTGATGAGGTCATCACCTGAAGGCAGATACTGGGCATCCTGCTCCACCTGGGGAACAATGAATGGATCTACATGCATCATAAACACTGACAGGACCAGTGATACAGTGTACTGGTGTGAGTCTAGATCAGGAGAGTCCACCAACGCAGTCAACATCACTGTACAGGGTATGATTTCATTACATTGTGTTTTTCTTTGACTTATTACTTCAAACATCTCGTTGTGTGTTGAGGAGGACAGCACACTGACATGTTAGAGTTCTGACCAACAATCTGCTTCATCATCTCTCCAGTAATTAATGGTTTTCACTTAATAAACATTGTTGAGTATTTAATCACACTGTGATTTTAACCATGTATAAATATAAAATATAGATTTGTGGCTGATGTGTTCTTCAGTTTTTAGGTCCATTATCACCATTTAAAGTCCAGTGTGAAGGATTTAGTGATATTTAGCTGTGAGTTTACAGATTCAGCCAACTGAAAGGGTTCTTGAACATTAGACACACAAGGTGTATGAAGGTGAAACGTCAGATTTTCACTGTTAAATCAGTGACAACAATGTAAAAGAAAAAAAACCCAGTATGTCTTTTCTCATCTCTCTACATCAGCTCATTCTCAAGTTCCTCAACCAGCTGATCTCTGACTGAAACCTGGTATTCTTTGACTGTTTAACAGATGGAGATATGATCCTGCTGAGCCCTGCCCGTCCTGTGACTGAAGGACATTCTGTTAGTCTGAGCTGCAAATTAAGAAATCAAACATTTGACTCCATTGTGTTTTTCTATCACAATGAGAAAGTCATTCAAAATGACAGCAGATGGGAGTTAAATATCTCTCCAGTGTCAAAGTCAGACGAAGGATTCTACAAGTGTCAACACTCAGGACGAGAGTCAGCACAGAGCTGGATGTCAGTTCAGGGTGAGTAGGATTAAAACAATTGCTGCATTTTCTTGTAACCTGTTTGTTTTTGACTGAGAAATAAATTCAGATGAATATTGTTTTCCTAGTTATTCCAGCGGTGTCCAGGCCTGACAGCTCTTCATTTCCTGTACTGTTGATTGTTGGGCTGGTTTGTGGAATTGTTCTTGTTATTCCTCTGCTCGTTTTGTTTTGCTACAGAGCGTCCAAGGGTGAGACCTTCTTCTTCTATTATTACATGTTCTTTAATTATTCAAATACACACACATACTCTGAGCTCATGAGAGAGAACAGCAGTATAACAACCATCTAACAACAAGTGTCTCTTTCACAGATTCAGGCTTCGTCAGGTAGGTGCAACACTCTCTCATCTCATGTTGAACGTAACATGAGCACACATTTTTATGTTCCTATTTAAATGTTCTGTATCTGATACGTGCTGCAGACCAGTCCAAGCCAACGCAGATTGTGTGGACTATGAGAATGATCATTACGCCACTCTTCACCACGGTAAGCAGTTAAACTAATCTTTATTTGTTACATATTGTGTTTTAGATTATTTGATGAAATCTTTGTTTGTTTAATAAGTATCGTAAACTAATGTTGTCTTGATATTCACTTCTCTGTAGGTGATGTTTGTCTCTATGACACAATCGGAGACCGCCAAGAAGCTGAATATGGTACAGTTTATACCTTTTATTCACCATGGAGCTCTTAGAAATACTAGAATTGGGGGGGGGGGAATGGAGTGAAACAGATAGGGGGGGAGAGAGAAAGAGAGGACAGTGAAATGTGATAAAACATGTTGATCGTGACGTCGTCCTGAGTCTTTTTGTTGACTTTCTGTTTCTTTCTGCTCAATAAAGAAATCTGTATCAACTAAACCAACGGAACAGACGACAACATGAAAAACTCCATCTGTACTTTGACAGCTTCTCTGTGATCACTGTGTGCAGCTGTGCTGAACAAATAACACACAGCAACAGCATCTACAGCATTTTGTAAAGTTAATCCAATAGCAGCCCATTTAAAATAACTGTATCATATGGTTTTAATCTTCTGTTGTATTTGGTATGAAGAGTTTAGATCATCACATATAATCATTGAAATGTTTGGTTGTTTACGTCCGGTATGTTCTGACACCTTTGTTGTTGTTTGTTGTTGCAGAAAACAAATATTATGTGTGGACACTCGGTACGAGGTGATAGTGCCACTTTAAAGTCAGCTTCTTTTGTAGCTTCTCATTAAAAAGAGTTTAACATTTATAACATTTAATGTATTTTATGTGAAAAACATCCTGTTAACATACAAGATTCTTCTCTCATTTTATAAATGCTTGATGTTCTCTATATTTAATGTTTTTATATATATACATGTATTTGGACCATTTTCTGTATCAATAAACTTGTCCCATCAATAAGCTGTCAGCAGTGTTCCTCATAGATTTAGAGGGAACCAGGGCCGGAGTGGGACTCATTTTCAGCCCTGGAGTTTCATGCCTCAGACCGGCTTACAACTAGTTATATTAAAATAATGTAATAATAACTTTACGTGTTAAGCCTATGATAGCACACACAAGTGTTACACTCTGTAATAACACTATAATCAGAACTTTTCACAAATGCAACATCAGAATGTCCTTTTCTGCAATATCAAATATCAACCAAATTAGTGTCCACAGATATCTAATCCCTAAACATGAAATGGAATATGGTTCCTTCCCTTCCTCACCACTGGCTCCTGCTCTGCCTCTGATACTGAATCACATTTTAAAAATGGTCAGAATTCTCAACACAAACACCTTTTTTCAAGTCAGTTTCATTATTGTAGTGCTGAATCATCTATCATCATCAATTGTCTCAGGGCATTTATCATACAGAGCAGGTCTACACCATACTCTTCATTATAGTAATTCTAATAATATTCACTGAATGAACAATCCTACCTGCCCACTCTGGACCTGTGGTGTGCTCATGGCTGCTGCTTCATGTTGCATCTTATATCTGAGGGGCTACAAGACAAAGTTTCTCAGTTATATTTTGTCGCATCACACTATTATTTAAATGATGTAACGTCAGGTTAGGCAACCTATATGTTACACCGCCACACAATTCATTGGCTTGATGGGCTAATTAAATAACTTGAAAGTTGCAGGTAAAGTTGCATTTTGTTCATCTTGCCTTCTTACCCGTTTCATCATCGTCATTGGTCGCTTCAGACCACGAGCTCGTTTTATTGAAAAAGCTGCAGATTTTTGCACATTTGGCTGCATCTGTCTCCAGTGACTTTTCTCTTTTTAATTCTCGTGTTTTCAGCCCGGACAAGTCCTCACGTCACTTCCTCCTCCTCACATGACAGACTGTCAGTGTGTTTGTGTTCACCATTTTTGATCCCACCTGACGAAGACTTGTTCTCATTCTTCATCCACTAATGACTGAAGACTCACAAACTCATATATGTATTTATTTAATCTAACTCAGTGGAAACAAACCAGGATTTGAACGATGCTTAACTGAAAGTTTGATATCATATATTATTATATTATGATATAATAAATGATTTATATATTTTGTATTTTCACCTGTTTAAAAAGCATCAATTACTTCAATAATGTATAAATATACAGACAGTTTACTGCTGACAAAAAGCCTCCAGAACATCCTGATGGATCTTTTGTCCATGAAGGTGAAATAAGAGCTCATCTTCATGTTCTCTATCACTTCTGGTTCTTTCACTTTCCAACCAGTTGTCACCAGTGATGTGTGAGACATGTTCACTGGGATCAGTCAACTGGATGATGGACTTCATACAGAAACAACTTTAACTAAACATCTTGTGGAAACAAAACATCTAAATCTTGACTCTAAACATTGAGTCTATAGAGGACATGTTCAACTATGAGACACATGATCACAAATTCAATCATGTTCCTGTTTATTTACAGTTGTTGTCTCATGACTTTATATGAGACACTGTTTATGTGTTTCTAATGTTTCATGTTTACATCACTGACATTATGTCATCACACCTTTACAACCAGACAGGCTGAATAATCTACTTCCTGTTTGTCTATCTGCCTCCATGCAGCACGTGTTCTGTGTTGTTCACAGACTGTTGGCGCCATCTTGTGTCAGAAGAACAACACAGCAGCTTAGTGTTAGCATCCAGACTGTGTCCTGTCAGGAAGTCCTTGTGTGTGATGATGAGGATGATGAAGACAGAGGAGTGTTTAGAAGACTAAAGACAGACTGTAGATGTTGGTTGTGGTACATGTGAGGACTGAACTGTGATCACATGACTCTTCACCTCTGTCTCCATTTATCCATGAAGAAAAAAGACTAAATGCACTTTCAGCCCGCTAACAGATTTGAGTAAGAAGTCAATCTTTGCATTTGACCTGTCAGGTGGGGGGTTAAAGGGAAGACTATGGAAAGGGGAAGGTGGACCCAAATGCAGTTACACGAGAGGCAAGGCGTGGGGAACGAGGAACAGACAGGAGAAGGCACATGAACGGGAACATGGACGAGACAGAGGCTGACAATTACAATGACCAGACAAGGAGTGAAGGGAACACAAAGACTAAGTACACAGACACTGATGACAAGACGAGGAACAGGTGAGGTGGACCAACAGGTGAGATAACGAAGGGGAGGAGCACATGGGAACGTGAAGGGAACAAAGCAATAGACAGAGGGAGCTAGAGGGAACATAGGAAAATACACAGGAGAACTTTAAGGACACATGAGGGCATGGAAAAACAAAAGACACAAGACAAGATACAAGGTCATGGAAATTAGACACAAAACAAAATCATGACAACCGAACGCAAAACAAGGAACAGGGATCTACAGTCATGACAGTACCCCCCCCTCCTCAAGGGACAGCTCCCAGATGTCCCTTGATACATAAATCCAAGTGATGTCAGGAGGAGGGCCAAGGTTCAAACAAACCAGAGGGTGGAGGCAAGGACTGGAACCCACTGGAGGCCGGGGACGTGGGCTGGGGCCTCCTAGAGGCCGAGGATGTGGACTGGGACCCACTGGAGGCCGGGGATGTGGCCGAAGGCGTTCTGGGGGCCGGGGACGAAGACGAAGACGCAAGCGTTCTGAAGGCCAGCGACGTAGACGAAGACGAAGACGAAGGCGTTCTGGAGGCCGGCGACGAAGACGAAGACGAAGACGTAGGCACTCTGGAGGCTGGCGGTGAAGGCGTGGGCTGTGACCCACTGGAGGCCGGCGGCGAAGACAAAGACGCTCCTGAGGCCGGACCGCTGACTGTGAAAACCTCCTGGGTCTTGGCCGGACCAACAGAGGTTTGCAGGGAACTGGTGGCCAGGGAGCTGGCAGCAGATGCAGACATCCTCCGACCGAGGAGCAGGCGCTGGACATGGCGTGGGACTCGGCCGGTCCTCCGACCGAGGAGCAGGTTCAGGCCTCAGCCGGGCCTCCGACCGAGGTACTGGGACAGGCCGAGGAGCAGGGACAAGCCTCGGCCGGTCCTCCGACCTAAGTGCAGGGACAGGCCTCGGCCGGTCCTCCGACCGAGGTGCAGGGACAGGACTTGGCGTGGTACTCGGCCGGGCCTCCGACCGAGGAGCAGGAACAGTACGCGGCCGGGCCTCCAACCGAGGAGCAGGCACAGGACGCGGCCGGGCCTCCGACCAAGGAGCAGGAACAGGCCTCGGCCGGGCCTCCGACCAAGGTGCAGGGACAGGCGCCATCAGGTCCGCCGACTGAAGGCCACTGGCAGGTGTCGACCGGGCCGCCGACTGAGGGCCACTGGCAGGTGTCGACCGGGCCGCCGACTGAGGGCCACTGGCAGGTGTCGACCGGGCCGCCGACTGAGGGCCAGCTGGAACCGTTGTCAGCCATGCCGTCAAAAGGGATGACCCAGCTGGCATCGGCTGGGCAGCCAACATAGGAGCTGGAAATCGAGCTGAGGCATGGGCTGGTAGCTGTGCTGTGGCTGAGGCGTGGTCTGTGGCCGGAGCTGAGGCATGGTCTGTGGCCGGAGCTGAGGCATGAGTTTGGGCTGGGGCCCCAGAGCCTGACTTCAGGGAGCCAGGACGTGGACGGGCTCGTCGCTTTCTTGGTGGAGCCTTGTAGTCCAGCCGGGTTCCACAAAAAGGGGACATTTTAGCTGAGGCATGGGCTGGTAGCTTGGCTGTGGCTGAAGAAACCAAGGCCTTTCTGAGGTTAGCCAGCTCCGCTATAAAAGTGCGACACATTGGATTTCCTTCAACCAAGGCCTAATAAACAGTTCTTCATCAAAACTTGCTATGGCTTTTAGCTTCTTCTCTGTGTCAGCCTCGCCACTGACAACCTCCTACAGTCTGTCCCCTAGCCTACAAAGCTGTAGGCTGTAGTCTGCTGGGTCCATTTTAGGTCTGGTCATTCTGTCAGGCGGGGGGTTAAAGGGAAGACTATGGAAAGGGGAAGGTGCACCCAAATGCAGTTACACGAGAGGCAAGGCGTGGGGAACGAGGAACAGACAGGAGCAGGCACATGAACGGGAACATGGACGAGACAGAGGCTGACAATTACAATGACCAGACAAGGAGTGAAGGGAACACAGAGACTAAGTACACAGACACTGATGACAAGACGAGGAAAAGGTGAGGTGGACCAACAGGTGAGGTAACGAAGGGGAGGAGCACATGAGAACATGAAGGGAATAAAGCAATAGACAGAGGGAGCCAGAGGGAACATAGGAAAATACACAGGAGAACTTAAAGGACACATGAGGGCATGGAAAAACAAAAGACACAAGACAAGATACAAGGACATGGAAATTAGACACAAAACAAAATCATGACAACCGAACGCAAAACAAGGAACAGGAATCTACAGTCATGACATGACCAAACAAACTTTGAATCACTGTTCTGTCTTTTCTCCCCTCAGGCCTGTATAAACCTCGTTACACAGATCCAGTCTGTCAGTCGGAGGAGAACCACAACATCACAGCAGGTGTTTTATCACCTGGACAACAGTGTTGACGAGTCTCAACACGAGCAGTTCTCAGGACGGGTTCAGTGTGACAAAGACTCTCTCAGAACAAGACGGGTCACATTTCATGTGTCCAGAGTCAGGACTGAAGACTCGGGCCTGTACCTCACATCATGTGACAGGACTTCTGGGTCCTACTTCTGACTCACATGACTGACGTGTTTCAACTTCCTTTCTTCAGCCACTGCTGCTCTGAAGACAGAACTGCTTCTCTTGTTTCTATTGTTTTATGGCCATTGTTGTGCCAACTTAGACTTAAGATGTACTGCAATACCAAAGAGAATACTGTGATAAAGTTACTGTAGATGCAAAGAGTACAGACAGTCAATATAGTATGAGTTCTGCTGAAGTTAAGATGCTGTTAAAGTCTCAATCTTATTGTCTTGACTTGTGATTAATATGTGCTGTTATTTCATTTCCTTTTCTTTGCACAGCAGATGTGGTATGTGTTCAGCATGTCCTTTAAGATAAGTTGATTCTGAAAGCATTCGATGACAGAGGCCTCCTATGTAGGTCTCAAACTCTCTTGTTTATATTTTGTAATTTATGTGTGTTTTTATAAATGTATTATCAAGTCATAATGTCGTCAAAGTCGACAAAAAACAACAAAATGTTCTAATAAAATATGGTTACGTTGAATCTACAGGTACAGATGTTTTTATTAATATTTGTTTTTTTAGATATTCTGCTGAAAGACAAAACAAAAATGTAAATAGCTGAATTATAATTGCATTTTGATTCATAAAATAATGGTTAATGCAGTTTTTACTACTATAACATTTGCCAAATGAACAAGAAGGCTTAAATTGTCAAAGTGTAGTCGACAGCGTTTCACAAAGTTTATACAGTTCCTTCTAATGCAACAAGTCTCATAATTGAGCCTTTTATGAAGGGAGTGTGTTGACTGTCTTTTTCATTCTCCAAGGAAGTAAATGGAGAAATCAGTCTTAACAGTGTGTTCAAACAGCTGCTGGGAGGTAAGAAACACTTCAAATATGGAACTTTAAACATGAGACACAGACATTTTTACAAAGAAAGAAACATCTAAATGTATTGTATTTAATGCGGAATTTACAAGAAGCCAGCAAGGATTTAGAATTTGTTGTAGCTTTTTCATACAGTGTTAAAGTTTCTCCTGACGACACAACAACTCTTAAATCACTTGATTTGTGAAAGGAGGCTGGGATATCGACATTACAAGTGATTTAACTTGTCTATGACTTACACACACTAACTTTCGGGTTGACCTAAAACAATACGTCACTGCTTCATCGCTTGATGAGCCAATACATCACCATCATTGTCATTTTGTGTTTTTTCTTCTTTGAATGAAATGTTCCATTTCCCGGCTGCATTTGAATGCAGCATTAGCCCCCTAATGAGCTGTCCGTGGTGCTGAAACCCTGAAGCCCCTGAACGTCTCTCCTTTCTCCTCTGTCTCATTACATATTACCTCCCTCATTACATATTTGCATTAATAAATCTATAGCTATATGAGAGACGTTGTCTTGACTCTTAAAGTCTTTTAATATCAGACACCCAGAAGATGTAAAGAACTCAAAGAATTTATCAGCAACAAAGTTCATAGTAATACACTTTAACACTCACAGTTACAAACTGACTTTCAGGCCACATTAATGAATCGAATATTAAAAACAGACAATAGATGAATTTATGTGTTTTTATTGCTTCAGTCACAAATCACATAAGTAAAGGTCCTCACATCGAGCCACAACACGAGAACTCTAAAATGCCACATTTAACCTTCTGTTCGCGTATTTATTTGTCTTTGTTTGCACAGAGATGGTTCATGTGAGGAGCGTCCAGGGTCAAACTCACTTCTTTTGACAGCTAACAGGAGTGTTTGAGCAAAATAATATCTCAAAATAATGACCTGAACAAAAAACTGTACAAAAAGAAGATAAAATCGTAAAGATGGACCAGGTTCACTTCAAAATATAAGTAGAACGGTGCGCTCACTCTCAGTTTATCCAATTTAACTTTGTTTATGACTAATTATCTCTCTGAGCTGAATGTTGGACTTCCTCATAAACAGACTTCAGACAGTTCCATTGTAAGATGTCCAACAAACCAAAAGCTAGGCTGAATACAATGTGATAATTTTAGATTAATGAACTTTGTGGATCATTTGTAGCTATTAAATATTAGTTTTTCCACATCTTTTGTAGCCAATTTTAAAAATAGCACAGAATATTTTGTTACATGTTGTATGATATTCCTCAGAGACAGCTGCACTGACCCACTGCACAGCTCTGTGTGATTACTGAGACCGTTCCAGTGTTTCATCCTGGCTGAAGGAGATCAACTCTCACTGTCTTTAACCTGCTTTCCATCAATGATCTCTCACTTCATGGATGGTTTGTTTAGAGTTTAAAGTCAACCTCAATCTGTGTGACCCTGCTCCTACCTTGTCTTGGAGAAGTTTGACCAGCAGAGGGCACCCCAAGCCCGCTCAACCTGCCCCAAGCAGGGTGACATCACCAGACTCCCTTAAGAAATCATGTGATTTTAAGACGTGTCGCATTGGGAGGAACTAAACAAACTTTGTGTAAGTGCTTTCACACATTGTAAGTCATTGATGCTTTCTTGTAAATTCAGAATTAAATAAAAACATTCAGATGTTTATTTTCATGTCTGTGTGTGAAGAGTTTCTTACTTCCCAGCAGCTGTTTAACTCAAACAACTCAACAGCATTCAGATTATGTAGCAACAACACTGAAGATAAGAAACTTCCTGTGAGCAGCTACAACTTCCGTCAGTGTTCACATCAGAACTGAGTGATCAATACATCCTGCTGGAGTCCAGACAAGGATCAGAATAATAATGATAATAATAATAAAAAGAATTATAATGATGATAATATACAAGGGTTTTAAACCAATATGAAAACATATGGACTGAGGGAAATAAAAACAAGTGTACTGTACTCAAGATACGAAATGACATCAAGAGTAAGTCGTTATAACACATCCAGGAAACATAAAACCATTACATCTAATCCTGTCATAGACTCACTATTTAATTGTGTTCATTGTGTTGTTGTTGTTTTTGTTGTTGCTGTATGATAACACTGTGTGTATGCGTGCTTCATACTCTCTAAACTGAATTTAATATAAAATGAGGTCAGAACTTTTATTTGGTGTCAATTTTATGTAATAATATGTAACATTTCTACTTTAAAATGTCTAAAAATGACCTTTTTAATACACATTTCACATTTCACTTTTATTTTAAAACTACCTCTGGTGCCATTTTAGTAAACATCATAAAGAAATATAAATGAGATATAAAACAGTTCCACAGTATGAAGCATCATGTTGAGACACGAAGATAACTGACATGCGGGACAACATTTGTCTGAACGGGCTCGACTCTAATTCACATGAAGAGTGAGTAGTGACACAAAGAGGAAGAGACTTTTCAAACTAAAGTAACTCCAGTTATATTCCTTTTGTTCCCTCTAAATCTATGAGGAACACTGCTGACAGCTTATTGATGGAACAAGTTTATTGATGCAGAAAATGGTCAACCACCTTATAAAAATACAATAATATATATAAAAACATGAAATATAGAGAATATCAAGCATTTTTAAAATGACAGTATAAGCTTGTATGTTAGAAGGGTGTTTTTCACATAAAATACATTAAATGTTATAAATGTTTAACTCTTTTTAATCAGAAGCTACAAAAGAAGCTGATTTTAAAGTGGCACTATCACCTCGTACGAGTGTCCACACATAATATTCGTTCTGTGCAACAACAAACAACAACAAAGGTGTCCGAACATACCGGACGTTAACAACCAAACATTTCAATGATTATATGTGATGATCTAAACTCTTTATACCAAATACAACAGAAGATTAAAACCATGTGATACAGTTATTTTAAATGAGCTGCTGTTGGATTAACTTTACAAAATGCTGTGTGTTATTTGTTCAGCACAGCTGCAGACAGTGATCACAGAGAAGCTTTCAAAGTACAGATGGAGTTTTTCATGTTGTCGTCTGTTCCGTTGGTTTAGTTGATACAGATTTCTTTATTGAGCTGAAAGAAACAGAAAGTCAACAAAAAGATTCAGGACGACGTCACGATCAACATGTTTTATACCATGGTCTGGGGGAATACTCGATTCTGGGAGATTAATGACTGTTCCAGGTATTAGTCAAACCCTCAGGCGTTACCAGGGAAACTAAGTTATGGCTTGTGAAAAACTTTATATTTTGATTGTCAAACGCATGAAAATGTAAATGAATAGTCCGAATTTCTTTTCTTTGGCACGTTACCATGGTATAAGCGGGAAAATGCCCTCGAGGTGTCCATAAACAGGAGTTAATGGACTTCGCGGAGGCAACCGTCTGACGCGCCTCCGCGTCGTCCATTAACTTCTGTTTATGGACACCTCGTCGGGCATTATCCCTTACTTATCACATTTCACTGTCCTCTCTCTCTCTCTCTCCTCTCCCCTCTCTCCCCCACAATAAAAAACTCAAGTCTCCCTCTCAGTGTTTTTACGATCAATACAATAATATGTGAGATTATTGGATTCATCCTAAAGAATTGATCAGTGAATCACTGACAGTTAATAGTCTTATTCTAGTATTTCTAACAGCTCCATGGTGAATAAAAGGTATAAACTGTACCATGTTCAGCTTCTTGACAGTCTCTGATTGTGTCATAGAGACAAACATCACCTACAGAGAAATGAAAATCAAGATAAAGTGAGTTTAATCACTTAAACTGTAACAAGTAATGAATCATGTGAGACCTCAGATTCTTTGGATCACTGAAAATGTGTTTATAGGCTCAAAAAGACTGAGACAACCCAACAATTCTATTCTGCAAATAATAATATCAGCTTACAGTTTGAGTTAAAAGTTGATTATTTGCAGAATTCTGGTGTTTCTTAACCCACCTCCAGTCTTTCGTCTTGTTCACCAACTGAGAAGTGTTTTAGGAACGGCTGATCGTCCTCGAGATGACTACAAGACAGCTTTCCTTTGTCACACTTCTCCTGATTGGATTCTTGTGTGTGTGTTTATCAAATTCTGTATCTGTGATGAAGTTGCTTTTCTATCTTTCAGAGAGTGAAGTGTGATTTATTGATTTTCTGATGGTGTGGTCACTTTGGGTATGTCTCTGGATACAACTGATCCAGTTTCTGTCCAGTGTTTCACAGTTTGTATTGTTACATGCACTGCCCCTTTAGGAACCTTGAGTCTCACATTTTCTAGGCAATTTCTGATTATTTCCAGGTTCACCTGACAATATTAGAGATTTTCAATGGTCTCAGACTTTTGGACCCCACTGTATAAGTATATAAGATTAGATTTGTAATATTAGTTTAACTGCTTACCATGGAGAAGACCGGAGTATTGATCATTCTCGTAGTCCACACAATCTGCGTTGGCACTCTCAGACTGGACTGGTCTACAACACGTATCAGATACAGAACATTTCAACAGGAAAATAAAAATGCGTTGATGTTACGTTCAACATGAGATGAGAGAGTGTTGCACCTACCTGACGAAGCCTGAATCTGTGAAAGAGACACTTGTTAGATGTGTAACTCAGTCTAAAATATGTCATTTCAGACAAATAAATATGCTTAAGGATCATTAATATGTCTTTTAGAGTTAAATCAAATTGTCTTATTCTAGTATTTCTAACAGCTCCATGGTGTATAAAAGGTATAAACTGTACCATGTTCAGCTTCTTGACGCTCTCCGATTGTTTCATAGAGACAAACATCACCTACAGAAAAATACATTTTAAGCCAAGGTTACTTTACAAAATTAATTAAACAAACTTAGATTTTATTAGTTAACTTAAAATATAATATGTGACAAATAAAGTTTAGTTTAACTGCTTACCGTGCTGAAGAGCGGAGTGATGATCATTCTCATAGTACACACGATCTGCGTTGGTGCTCTCAGACTGGACTGGTCTACAACATGTGTCAGATACAGAACATTTAAACAGGAACATAAAAATGTGTTGATGTTACGTTCAACATGAGATGAGAGAGTGTTGCACCGACCTGACGAAGCATGAATCTGTGAAAGAGACACTTGTTGTTAGATGGTTGTTATACTGCTGTTCTCTCTCATGAGGTCAGAGTATGTGTGTGTATTTGAATAATTAAAGAACATGTAATAATAGAAGAAGAAGGTCTCACCCTTGGACGCTCTGTAGCAAAACAAAACGAGCAGATGAATAACAAGAACGATTCCACAAACCAGCCCAACAATCAACAGTACAGGAAATGAAGAGCTGTCAGGCCTGGACACTGCTGGAATAACTAGGAAAACAATATTCATCTGAATTTATTTCTCAGTCAAAAACAAACAGGTTACAAGAAAATGCAGCAATTGTTTTAATCCTACTCACCCTGAACTGACATCCAGCTCTGTGCTGACTCTCGTCCTGAGTGTTGACACTTGTAGAATCCTTCGTCTGACTTTGACACTGCAGAGATATTTAACTCCCATCTGCTGTCATTTTGAATGACTTTCTCATTGTGATAGAAAAACACAATGGAGTCAAATGTTCGATCTTCTTAATTTGCAGCTCAGACTAACAGAATGCTCCTTCAGTCACAGGACGGGCAGGGCTCAGCAGGATCATATCTCCATCTGTTAAACAGTCAAAGAATACCAGGTTTCAGTCAGAGATCAGCTGGTTGAGGAACTTGAGAATGAGCTGATGTAGAGAGATGAGAAAAGACATACTGGGTTTTTTTCTTTTACATTGTTGTCACTGATTTAACAGTGATCATAAAATCTGATGTTTCATCTTCATACACCTTGTGTGTCTAATGTTCAAGAACCCTTTCGGTTGGCTGAATCTGTAAACTCACAGCTAAATATCACAAAATCTTTCACACTGGACTTTAAATGGTGATCATGGACCTAAAAACTGAAGAAGACATCAGCCACAAATCTATATTCTATATTTATACATGGTTAAAATCACAGTGTGATTCAATACTCAACTATGTTTATTAAGTGAAAACCATTAATTACTGGAGAGATGATGAAGCAGAGCGTTGCGTAGAACTCTTAACATGTCAGTGTGCTGTCCTCCTCAACACACAACGGGATGTTTGAAGTAATAAGTCAAAGAAAAACATAATGTAATGAAATCATACCCTGTACAGTGATGTTGACTGCATTTGTGGACTCTCCTGATCCAGACTCACACCAGTACACTGCATCACTGGTCCTGTCAGTGTTTATGTTGCATGTTGATCCAGTCATTGTCCCCCAGGTGGTGCAGACTGACCAGTATCTGTCCTCAGTTGAAAACCTCCACACTCTCCACTCAGCAGAGTTTCCCTCACAGCTCAGTGAGACAGAGTCAGAGGTGAAGTGTTGAGCTCTGTCAGGACTCACTGTGAGAGATGCTGATGAGTGAATATCTGAAAAACAACATGTGATAAGAGGTCAAACAGAGAACAGACAAAGCAGAAGAGCTTAAGTATCCAGACTAGTTTTTGTAAATGAGAGCAGAGTCACCTACTTAGTAGTTCCAGTCAAATTGACTGTTCACCGCTGTAAATCAATGCGCTAGCTGGGTGACAAAACTGAATATTATATTTCCAACATTGAGTGCAGTCCGTCAGTCCTTCAGTATCTTATCCTCTGAACACCACAGGGTGGCGACAGTAACACACAAACTGCAGAAAGTACACTTCCCCTCTAAATTTACTGATACGCGAATAATCTCACATCCCGTTCGCTGTTCAGCTCTCTGCTTCAGGCTGCGGCCACAGTAACGTTACACATGGCCGATCATTTGTTCGTGAAAATCTTGATATTGATTTGGGGACAATGACATGACTGGATAGCTAGCTAGTCTTGTCGTTAAACATACTGTCAAATTATATGTACTGTTTGTCAACCGTACACAATGTTATTGCCTTTGAATCTTGCTAGCATAGCGTTACCTTTCTGGCTCATCGCTGAGCGTACTAGAATATCTCCCGTTGCCAAATCGTATATAAGGTCCGTCCAATTTACTGGGGGAGTGAACAACGTTTCCGTTGCATGAGAACCATACGGGAGGGTAATGATTGTTCCAGGTATTAGTCAAACCCTCAGGCGTTACCAGGGAAACTTAGTTATGGCTTGTGAAAAACTTTATATTTTGATTGTAAAATGCATGAAAATATAAATTAATTGTCTGGCGAGTGACCATGGTATAAGCGGGATAATGCCCTTCGAGGTGTCCATAAACAGGAATTAATGAATGACAATGAGGCCTTAGAACCGTCCGACATGCAGCAAAGGATGGTTGCCTCCGCAAAGTCCATTAATGACCATGCTGGAGGGGGACATACAATTGGTGTCGTTAGCATAGCAATGATGGGAGACGCTATGATGTTGAATTAACTGGCTGAGAGGAAGCATGTATATTGAGAATAACAGCGGCCCAAGAATGGACCCTTGAGGAACACCACAGTTGAAAGGAGCAGTAGTAGAGCAGCGAGTACCTACAACCACTGCGAGGGTTCTGTTCTTGAGATATGAATCAAGCAGGTTTAGTGCAGTACTCTTTATGCCTACCAATTTTTTAAGGTGATGAAGGAGAATACGGTGATCAACTGTGTCAAGGGCAGAGCTTAAATCTAAAAGCACAAGGACTGAGCAGTCACCTCTATCAGCTGTCAAAAGCAGGTCATTGGTCACTTTAATCAGGGCCATCTCTGTGCTGTGATGAGCTTAAAAACCAGACTGAAAACTGCTAAAAATGTTATTATTATTCAAGCTATCAATTGTGTAGACATGGTCTTCTCCAACACCTTGGATAACGATAATTTGGAGATGGTTCTGTAATTATCGAGCAGTAGAGGGTCTAGGTTAGGTTTTTTGAATATGGGATGAATGATTACGTGCTTAAAACCTTGAGGAAAAATGCTAGAAATCAGAGAACTGTTAATTATCAATAAGATCAAAGGACCAACAATGTGGAAAACCTTTTTTAAAAACTTAGTGGGGACAGTATCTAAAACACAGGTAGAGGATTTCATTTGGGAAATTAACTTAGTTAAAACTAGGATGTTATTCGTAAAAGCAACCAGATTAAAGCTGCTACACTGATATAACATTGGTTTCTTAAGAGTTAGAATCAAACTGACCTGCAGACCAGGCAAAGTTAGGGGTACTGTAAGAAGAGTAAAACACTGGATCTCCTCTTCCAGCTCTGCACATATATCCTGCTGTGTGTGTCTGTCCATGAACAATGTAGGAATCCTGTTCAGTCCCACTGCTGCTGCCAGGTAGCTGCTCATAGCTGTAGAAGAAGTTGTCTGACGGATGAGGAACCCTCTTATACCAGTAGAACCTCCATCCTGCAGATGGATCTTTAACACTGCAGTTCAGAGTTACTGAGGCTCCAGCACTCAGCCATGATGGAGACACAGTGAGGACAGGAAGGGGATCTGTTGGAAAATGATTTATTAAATGAAAACATGTATTGATAGTAGATCAAATACATTCTGCACAATCAGTACATACTGGAGATTTACTTTAAACATATATATGAACAAAAAAAGCCTTTTAATGAGCTGTATAATCTTCACTTTGAAAGAAATGTGATGTGACTTACCGTCTGATACTGTCAGTTTGATGGAATCACTCCAATCTGTTGAAGAATGCTGCGTATGTTTCTTTCTGCCCTTACACCTGTAGTATCCACTGTGGGATTCAGTCACAGATGTAATACTGTGTTCATTTTGATCTGAAGGTTTTTTTGAGCTGGTTGTTCTCCATTCATACTCCCACTCAGTGTCTCCTCCATCTTTGATCTCACATCTCAGAGTGATCCTCTCTCCAACGTATACTTCAGTCCAGTTTGGCTGCGGAATCACAACAGCCTTGACTGGAACTGTTCATGTTCAAGAATTCACAGGAAGGAAACACAAATGAAGAAAAGTTAAATACAGCGCAAGGCCCAACTGCTAGAGAGGTATACTTTCGATAAAAACTAAACTTAACTCTCCGTATCCCTCCGCTTCAGCACAACTACGTAGGGATACGGAGGTTCTACAGTTGAGAAAATGTAGTGCCAAAAGAAAGGCCGGTCTGATGGTGATGTGAAGCGGTGTGAATTTTCCCTATACAACGTACACTTGAACTGATATAGATTTTTTAAGGTGAGCCTTGTTTCAGATGGTTAATTTCGCTTTTTAGCTGGGCCGTGTTCACTGCAGTACAAAGCTGAGCGTCTGGGCTTTGACAGGCTTTTTTTATTTTGTTGTAACAAAGTAAATACTTTCATTTGGCTCTTCCTTATTCTGCAACACTGGCCTCCACCTTCCTTGTGTTAGCAGGTGAGTCTGTGATGCTGCACTGTGACAGCAGACCCTCGTGAACAGCAGCTGAACTGTGTGAGACGCAGCCTACGCTTGGTATCTCCATATCATCCACTGCATCTTACATATTCCTTACGTTGTCATGTAAAATGACGTGGACGCGTTGCTTGTCTATTTCACAACGTCCAGAATCTCCTTGGTTGCCTGTATTACATGCTCTGCTGTATGAGACCCACCAAACTAGTGCGCATACCGGCGTGTTTTAACTTGGAAGTGGAGTCAATGTAATGACTAGGTGGTAGGGCATACCAGAAATCCAAAAACTCCAGGTGATGAAAAAAACAATGATCCTCTACCACAGAGATGAGCTGGTTATCCAGAGTGATTAATTCAGTTATCTTCTCTGTAATATTTTTTGTATCACATTGTAATGCCTAATACTAATTATTACAGTCTTTAATTGATTATATATCTTACAAATTAATTATTATTATGTTATAAATCATTGCATTAAGTGGAGGTTTAGTATTCAGTGTTTTATCCAATTTATATTATTTCTGTTTTGTACTGATTTAATATCCTACACATGAATTATTACTGATATCGTTGCTGTCAGACAGAAACCTCCTATTTGCAAATTTGACTTATTTTTTCATAATTAATTCATAATTTTACTGACCACCCTTCACGTCTGTACACATTATTAACCAATGAATGTATTCAGAGAGCTTGTTTGCAGCCAGTCTCTTGTCTGATGATAGATGGGGCAGCACGAGTTCACAACCACACTTGCTGTTGTTATTCGAGATCTGTTGCATTTTTAATAAGTATGAATTTTAATAAATCACTTTTTGGTTGCACACTAATTGATGAATATGCCTAAAAATGCAAATCAGCAATTCAGTTTGTTTTGCTTGTAGGTTTGTAGGCTACTACAGAGTAGAGTTTAGATTCTCTACACCAGCCTGTTTTTTTTTAAAAAAAAAAAAAAAAACGTGATAACTCAAAATAATGACTGTATTTCCAGCTACAAAACGAGCATCTCTCTCCTCCCTTCATTGTTGTTTGTGTTTGTGTCTCTGCGTGGTGTAACATGTGAGTTGTCCTCGTGCTGAAAACGTGACTTGTCGCACACGTGACATCACTCACCGAGACATCAAGAAAGCAAAAATATTACAAAATTACAAAAATAATAGTAAGGCACATTGACTTGAATAAGTAACTTTAATCTGATTACTGGTTTGGAAATATTACCGCGCTAGATTACTCGTTACTGAAAAAAGTGGTCAGCTCATAATTACAGTTTATGTGTCTGGCGGTCGGGCTAGTACTCAACATGGACGGGCTCGGGTCGGGTCGGGCTTGATTTTTTGGTCCCATTTAAGCTCTACTAGGAGGTTTCCACCTGACAGCGAGGATACGCTCCAAACCAGTAGCGTAACATCATGGTGATAGGCCCCGGTGCGAATATTATTTTTCTGTCCCCCAGCCCCGCCCTAAACACAAGCGCACACACAGCCACTCCAGAGAACTGCTATTGCAGGGGTGGACTGGCCATCGGGAGTACCGGGCCGAACAATAATGGGCCTATGGACGGCAGTTTTTTATTTATTTTTATTTTATTTTAAATGGTGATTATGGACCTAAAAACTGAACAACAACTCTTAACATGTCAGTGTGCTCTCCTCCTCAACACATAAGTCAAAGAAAATCATACCCTGTACAGTGATGTTGACTGCGTTGGTGGACTCTCCTGATCCAGACACACACCAGTACACTGCATCACTGGTCCTGTCAGTGTTTATGTTGCATGTTGATCCAGTCATTGTCCCCCAGGTGGAGCAGTCTGACGAGTATTTGTCCTCAGTTGAAAACCTCCTCACTGTCCAGTCAGTAGAGTTTCCCTCACAGCTCAGTGAAACAGAGTCAGAGGTGAAGTGTTGAGCTCTGTTAGGACTCACTGTGAGAGATGCTGATGAGTGAATATCTGAAAAAAAAACAAGTGATAAGAGGTCAAACAGAGAACAGAGATCTTCAGATAGAAAATGTCTCCATTCAAATAGTCCTTAGCTTTGTTTTTATTTCAACAAAGTTCAGTATTTCGGTAAAATTATAATTTCTACTTTGACCTCTTGCTATAATTTTGAGTATATTTTAAAATGATAGACAACCAAGTGACTCCAGCTGCTGTAAGCAGAAGAAGAGTTTAAGTATCCAGACTAAAAGTACTTTTTGTAAATAACAGCAGAGATTTAGACAAGATATCATATCTGTCTTTTTGTGTGTTGTGTTAAAGAGTGAAGACAGCAGGAAACAAATACATTCCACCCAGTAAGGTGGAAAGCATGAAGTTTAGCTTTCTATTTTCAGAAAAAGGCAAGGCAAGTTCATTTGTATAGCACAATTCAGACAAAAGGCAATTCAAAGGGCTTTACAGGATCATAAAAGTAACATTAAAAGACATGAAAAAATAACATTTAAAAACAGGTACGATACATCAAGAAGGGAAGAGAAAGGGAAGTAGGCTAAAATAGAAAAGGTTAAAAGATACAAGACAAGAAAATAACAATCACAGTGCAGTCAAAAGCTTTAAAATAGCTTCAGTGAAAAGCAGTGGCGAACAGAAATGTCTACAGCTTCGATTTAAAAGAGCTGAGAGTTGGAGCAGAACTGCAAGTTTCGGGGAGTTTGTTCCTTATATGTGGTTCGTAATAACTGAACGCTGCTTCTCCATGTTTAGTTCTGACTCGAGGGATTGAATGCAGATCTGAACACAATGGCCCATTGGAAATCTGAAACGTTTAGGGAGAGTTGGACGAGTCCGGGAACAAATCTGTTGGTGTGTCCAGCGGTGTTGGAAGCTTTTGGAACTGTGTGGACCATAGGCTTGGAATTGCGTATGGATGGTATTGACGTGTCAATTCCACTCTCAAACGATGGCTGAAATGTCAACACCAATATTAAGGTTGAAGGGGAAAAAATGCACCTAATCCGGTACACAAAGGGTTAAATCCTTTCCCACTTCCGCACCACCAAAGTCACCTGAGGAAAATAGTTCCCCTCATAGGCTACCGCTAATGAATGCAAAACATTGTCGCCAACCATTTTCTCACTTGTAATAGTGATTGATTTGTTACTGTGTCAGGTGACAGAAGAAGCAACACAGCCGTCCCCTTTATCGGACATTGGTAGAGTGGCAGGGTCACAGCAGCAGGTGAACTTGAACTTGAATAATAACATGGTTAATTTAATTTTAAGTGTTAGCTAGATGTAATATTAAAGTAGGCCTAGTGCATACTACTGATCTTCTTCTAGATTTGAGTCATGCTGTGTCACTGCTCATAGCATCAATATTTTATTGATCAGGTGACAGAGGAACCCCAGCCAGGTTGTAGCTGATATAGGGAAGATTCAGGGCAACAGGTACATTTGACAAGATGCTATACTAAATGTTTTACTGCATATGTTTGACTGCTTATGTACAGTAGGTAATGCACTGTACAACGTTAATGTCAGGCTGGCATTATGTGTTATTTCATTAGGGTGCTGCAACATTCTTGCCTTGTTGTAGGCCTAGTTCAGGGAGAGGCCAGGTGGAGTTACAGGTGAGACCTCAACATTCAACAACAGTCCCTACCAATATCAAGATCAAACCTACACCCTATGTGTGAACGGTGTCTGGTCAGATTCAACTTGCAAAGTCTGAGAGTGTCAGTGGTTGGAGGATTGCACACCATCGGATACTTTGATTGGTTGTCCCGCTAGCTGTTCAATGACCATTCTGTCTGGAGGTGTGCTAGTAAATCAGCGCAGTGTGTGGGAGGGGCTGAAGTGACGATGATATACAAACCACTTTTTCCCTCCTGCAACATCTTTGTATAATAACAAGCACAAGTGTAGACAACGCAACCATCAGTTCAGCCATAATGATCTTTCAAGTAATGCTAAGTATTGTATTCCACAGTATTGTATTCCTTCAGGCCAAACAAATACTGAGCAATTACTGTGTGCACTTTGTTTTTCTCTGATGATCTATGGTCTGCACTCCATTCTGTCATTTCCTGTTTTAATGTTTTGGATTACTGGCATGAGCCTAGCACCACTCGATGTTAAGGAGACTTATTGCTAGTGTTGTGTCGGTCGCGAACGTGTCATTCGAACGAACAAATTTTTTGAGTGAACAAAGTGAACGGAATCACTTCATGAACTGATTTGTTCCTTTCTCAGTTTAGTTGAGCTCAGCCGCAAGCATGCCGGCCAGGAGTGGGAATGCCGCGACTCACAGAGAGAACTGTGAGGACGTGATTCACGTTTGCGCTGTGATTCATTCATGATTCGCGAACCTACTGCACACAGAGAACTGTCGCTGAGGACGTGATTCTCATTCAGGTACTGTGCTGAAAGTGGCACTGTGTCAGTCACTCACTCACTCAGGGCAGAGGAGTTGATTCACATTGAGTAACCTTGCTGCTAGAATTAGCACTGTGTTGCTAACATCCGTGTAGCATCATGTTAAGTGATTTTACTGTGCACAGAGGACACTTTCACCGTGTAAGAATTTTAGTGCATGTATACCACTCAAAGCAGTGCTGCATCTCCCGCGAATGATTGTGTACTATAGTCCATGAACGCACCGTCCCTCAGTAAGTGAATGTGAACCTCAGGGCTGATAAATGAACTGAATGACGGATCGTTTGACTGCTTATCAGTTCAGGGAGTTGGAGAGCACTGAACGATTTGGTTAACGGATCTTTTGAATGAATAATTTTAATGAACGGATTCTAGAGATTCAGTACAGTAAAAAGAACTGCCGTTCCTATCTCTACTTATTGCATCTTGCGCAAGCGCAGATGGTATCATCTTAGGCAGTTTCTCTCATTGTTTTCTTATACAATTTTTTACAGCCTTTTTCTTTCACTTTGTGGTCGGCACAAAAACTGTTTTGGTCCTTGGTCAGGCAAAGATGCACCTTACACCTTCACAGTAGGCATGTGAGAGGTGATTGCTGGTGCAGTGCTTGTAAAATAGTGTGTGGTTGTATTGTGGTAGGATTTATGTAGATTACATTACAAAAATGTGACATGTGATATATACCTGCAGTATCAAATTTGGTACACACAGTTTTTAACACAGTTTAACTGTAATATAAAGAATAAATCATTGAGTAATTATGCATTGATTCAATACAGAACATAGTCACTTGAAAAAGTGAGTAACAATATAAATGTTATTCTTACTGTAACTTCTTGAAAATTAGTAAAGATTTTCCTGCCAAAAGTGTGAGAATGATTTAATGACAGCGGCCATTTTGAAAAAGCCCTTCCACTGCCTGCATTGGAATGATTATCCACTAGTGGGCAGAATACATGTATCAGGTGATATACAACAGGTTTTTAAGGACAGTATTGATTATGTTGATAAGATAGAGGTCTCAGAAACTTAGGTATCAAATATGATACAAATGGTCATATAGGGCTAAGATATAGTTAGAAAATATGTAAACTTGTTTTCAGTTACCTATGTTATCCTTATCTATTAATTTATTTACTTATTTTTATTTAACCTTTATTTAAACAGGAAAAACTCATTGAGATTAAAAATCTCTTTTACAAGAGTGTCCTGGCCAAGACAGGTAGCAGCATAATCATACATACACACAAACACAAGTTGGACACGAACTTAAAGACACTTAGCAGCCAAAACAGCAGCATTTGAAGGTCAGCTACAGTAATAAAAGCCTCAGGCAAAACATCTACACCCAGACGTTTCTGCCTCCAGGTAATCCAATTTCCCCTTGAAAATGTTAAATGAGACCAACTCATTTTGTTTCAGTGTTTCCTGTAACATCTTCCAGTTACAGTTCCTTGGAAAGAAAGCATTTAGGTTTGCTGCACCCTCTGGAGCAGCAAACCTAAATGCTTTCTTTCCAAGTTCAGTTCTGACTTTTGGGACCGACAGCAAGAATAAATCCTGAGACCGAAGATTGTACGTCCCAACATTACTTCAGTTAATCTAGGACAAAAGATAAGAAGGAAGAAAACCTAAGATTGCCTTGTAAATGAGAATATGCAGGTTTCTCAGTCTGCGTATTTATAAGGAGGACCATCCAACCCGCTCATACAGTGTACAGCGATGAGTAAACGCTTTAAAACCAGTGATGAACCTCAGAGCTCCATGATACACAGTGTCAAGAGCATTTAAGCTTTGAGACGAGGCTTGCATATATACAACATCACCGTAATCCAGAACAGACATTGTGGAGCGGGCCCATTCTTGGGTGGGTGCTGAACTATAAAGTACAGTATCATCAGCATAAAAGCGAGATTTCACATTTGACACATTTAGATCAATGTCATTGATGTACAAAATGAATAGGAGTGGCCCCAGGGCTGACCCCTTGGGTACACCTTTACTAACAATGAGAAAGCTGGAGTTGCAGCCCTCTGTCTGCACACACTGTGTCCTCTCTGTAAGATAACTGAGAAACCAACTAACAGTTTTTTGAGACAGTCCAGCTTTAGATAGTCTGTGTTTAAGCACACAGTGGTCAACTGTGTCAAACGCCTTAGAAAAATCAATGAAGAGGGCTGCACAGTGCTCCTTGTTATTGATAGATTCAATAAAATCATTTAAAACTTTAAGAGCTGCTGTTGTTGTGCTATGCATTTTCGAAAACCAGATTGAAAGTCAGATGAAACATCATAACTATTTAAAAAATCCTTAAGTTGATCGCCAACAAAGGATTCCAAACTTTTGCCAGTACAGACAGATTTGAGATGGGCCTGTAGTTATTTAAAATAGTGGGGTCACCTCCTTTAAGCAGGGAAACAACAAAGGCTGACTTCCAGATATGAGGAATTGCATTTGTGCTCAAGCAAAGATTAAAAATGTGTGTTAAAGGAGCGGCAATAAAATTTGCTGCTAACTTTAAAAAGTAAGGGTTCAGTTTATCAGGGCCTGCAGCTTTAGTTGTGACCAAAAGATTGAGGGCTTTATGTAACTCAGAGACTGTAACAGAAATGAAAGTAAAGGTCTGATTTGATGGATCCAACAGACTCTTCTGTAGAAGAACAGTCATGTTGAGGACAGGAGGACTCAAACAAAAACCCAGAGATGATTAAATGTTCATTAAAACAATTGAGCATTTGGGCCTTGTCTATAAATTTTTCCTTAATTTTTCACAATGCATAGGGGAAGCTCCAACCCTTTTTCATTGTTTTCTAACAGTTTCTACTGTTAAAACCCTCATAAAAGAAATCCCAAGCATGATCAACATCTGTAATTACATTAATTTTCTCCCTGTCAAAGTTAAATAAATCGTGAAAGAATCCTTGATCTGAGAAGTGTTTCACATCACTTTTGACTAAACTACGTGGTTTAGTTTTTGGTATTTTGACATTTCTAACTGTTGCAACAACACAGTGGTCACTGATGTCATTTGCAAAAATGGAAGCAGTGGAATACTTGTGGGGAACATTTGTTAAAATAACATCTATTAAGGAAGATTTTTTTGGATTTGTTATGTGACTATCAACAATCTGGAATAAGTTAAGTGAATCACAGTAAGCCCTGAAATCATCAGAAACTGGTTGCAACCAGTTCAAATTTAAATCTCCCAGAGCTGCAAATTCCTTGGAGTTCAAATCTTAAAGGAGTTGCATTAAAGAGGGCAGAGCCCCACTGTCAGCTGAAGGTGTTCTATAACAACCAACAACAGTTATAGGAATAGATTTTGAGGTTTCAAGCTCCAAGGCTAAAAACTCAAGTTGTTTAACTACAGATTTTAAGAGCAGAACATTAACTTGAAACTTATTTTTGATGTAGATTGCTACACCCCCACCTCTTTTAGGGCGGTCAGTCCTAAATACGTTATACCCCCTAATCATGATATCTTTATCTGAAATAGATTTGCTTAGCCATGTTTCCGATAAGACAATAACATCAGCATCAGTAGAGTGTGCCCAGATATTCATCATGTCCATTTTATAAACGAAATTGTTATTATTAAGGAAAATGTCTAGATCTGGAGCCATCCTAGTTTAAAATGTATAAAGGTATTATAAATAAATAACGCTTATTTTATTTCAATTTGACAAATGTAATGCGCCTCCCATGGACAGGTGGCTATTCTAATTTCTTTGAATTTAGTTTTGAAATGGGTTAGGGGACAGAGCGTTAAAAGTTTTCCGATCACATGCTCACAAACACAAACCATGGACCTTGCATACTAAGTCACTTGTTTCATTTGGTTTTTTAAGTTGAAAAGTCAACTGGACATTTATGTTAAATAAACATCAGACTTGGATGAGCATTGTCTGCGCGTGTGCTTGTTACAACGTATGTCGGTACCTCTGCACATTAACCTCTGGTGGCTAAATAGAGAGACACAAACGATTAGCCACTTCAGTGCTTTATAATCCAATAGCAGGATTTTAAAATTGATTCTTTGACAGACTTGAAGCCAGTGTAAAGATTTAAGAACCGGAGTGATGTGTTCTACTTTTTTTGGTTCTTGTAAGGACTCGAGCAGCCGCGTTCTGAATCAGCTGCAGCTGTCTGAAGGAGTTTTTAAGAGAGTCCTGTGAAGACACCATTACGGTAGTCGAGTCTGCTCAAGATAAATGCGTGTGCAAGTTTTTCCAAATCCTGTTGAGACCTAAGTCCTCTTATCCTGGATATATTCTTAAGGTGATAGTAGGCTGACTTTGTAATTGTCTTAGTGTGGCTGCTGAAATTCAGGTCTGAGTCCATGATTACATGATTGTAAATGTTGAATAGTAGAGGTCTCAGAATGGGGCCCTGGAGTACTCTGCTTGTGCTTAGATAGGATTTAAACCAATTTAGTGTTGTACCAGAGAATCATCCAGTTTTCCAGTCAGCCCAGTAGTATATCATTAAAAAGACGAACAGAGCTGATAGAACATCTGTTTCTTAAGAGATAGAAATCACACTGACCTGCAGACCAGACAAACTTAGGTTTACTGTAATAAGAGTAAAACTCTGGATCTCCTCTTCCAACTCTGCACCTATATTCTGCTGTGTGTGTCTGTCCATGAACAATGTAGGAATCCTGTTCAGTCTCACTGCTGCTGCCAGGTAGCTGCTCAACTCTGTAGGTGTTGTCTGATGGTTTGGGAACCCTCTTATACCAGTAGAACTTCCATCCTGCAGATGGATCTTTAACTCTGCAGTTCAGAGTTACTGAGGCTCCAGCACTCAGCCATGATGGAGACACAGTGAGGACAGGCCGGGGATCTGTTGGAAAATGATTTTTTAAATAAAAACATGTATTGATAGTGGATCAGATACATTCTGCACAATCAGTACATACTGAACATTTACTTTAAATATATATATGAACAAAATCAGGCTTTTAATGAGCTGTATAATCTTCACTTTGAAAGAAATGTGATGTGACTTACCGTCTGATACTGTCAGTTTGATGGAATCACTCCAATCTGTTGAAGAATGCTGCGTATGTTTCTTTCTGCCCTTACACCTGTAGTCTCCACTGTGGGATTCAGTCACAGATGAAATACTGTGTTCATTCTGATCTGAAGGTTTTTTTGAGCTGGTTGTTCTCCATTCATACTCCCACTCAGTGTCTCCTCCATCTTTGATCTCACATCTGAGAGTGATCGTCTCTCCTCTGTATACTTCAGTCCAGTTTGGCTGCAGAGTCAAAACAGCCTTGTTTGGAACTGTTCATGTTCAAGAATTCACAGAAAGGAAACAAAAATGTTTAAAAGCCCAGAGGGACAAGTGAGAATGATTTTCTTCTGGTGGTACATTTTATAAGACTGCTAAAATGTTCATGATGGAAATTCAGTGTCTCTTTCTGTAATACTCATTTTGTCCACCAGAGGCAGAAGTGCACCACTACTCATGTCCCGAATCACACATCATACATACACAGTGCAAAACAAGATTAAATCAATATGGCTTATAAATAAGTTATACTGTTGCTGCTGAACTCTGTGACAGGAACAATAACTTTACAGAGCTGCTGGATACAGTTAAGAGTGATTTTATTACTCCTACATAGAGAATATAGAGAGATAAAGTTAAAGACGTACAGAAATTATGCCAACGAGCAGTGAAACTGTTCTGGAGATTTGTAGTTTATGGTTATTTTCATTATATCAGAGTTTGGTTAATGATTTGTCATCATCTGTTTGTGAAGCATTTGACAACTTGTGACTGTTGCAGCTCCCAGGGGTCATAACGAGAAACACAGCATGTGGCAGCAAACACACCGAGTCACCTCCTACAATGACTGAGTGAGTGACAGACTGTTGTAAGTGACTGTATCACACAGCTATACACAGTGTTGGACCATAATGAAGACTGAAAACTAAAAGCTAAAGTATCTTCACAGTCACTAAACTTATTCCAGTGTGAGGTCAGTGGCATCATGCAGAGCTACACTTTCCAAGTAGCTTCCCTGAACAACTGAGCACTAATCCAAATGACACATAAATGGAAAAACACAGCTGCTCAAACAAGTGATCAAGAGTGATACAGCAGGTGACATACAGGACAAACATAATCAGTAAATATAGAAAAGATAACTAGTCACCTTCAGCATGTCCGTACAGGAGTGTATTCAGCACTAAAATAAAGATGAAAACTTCATTAGACCAGAATCAAATACAAAATCCAGCTGGAGTTTCATCAGTGACAACTATTGTTTATCAATCAACAGTATCATACAGTTCTGTGATGATACAGAGCTACAGAGGTGGGAGACACATTTAAAAACCTCTTCAATATAAAAAGGCCTGGTAAATAAGCAATACATGTAATTCCACAGCTATATACATAATACCTGTGATCATATACTGTACATGCATTGTCCAGGTACGTGTGCTCAAACTAATGCGCAAGTAACCAGTTGAGTAATAAACTTAACATAATCCTCCAATCTGAACCAAGACAAACAGCAACAGAGTTCATGTCTACACAACTACTACACTGATATAAATACTGACAATCACATAGAAAGTCACAGATGTACTCACAGAATAACCCGAGCACACCGAGCAGAGCGTGACCCATCTTCACATCCAGCACCGACACTGTCACTCTGCTTCTGATCCAACTTCCTACTTTGTATTGATTAATATGCAGCAGAGAGAAAAGAGAAGTTACATTTCTTAGAAATGTGAGAGCAGAGTTTTACATCATCTTCTTCTTCAGAATGTCTGTCTGACTCTGTTCTTGCTTCACATTCACAAGAAGCTCAAACCACTGGAGGTGTTGACCACAGCACACTTTGACATGTTTCTCGTCTTTATCTCACATCCAACAAAAATTAATATACTAAAATACTACAATGACTCCAGATATCAAATAGGATCATCATGAGGGGAAATAAATTAATTGATAAACTCTCAATATTGCTGTCTGTACACCGACCGTCGTTGACTGTCATTCATCCGCCGACGTCCCTCCCACAACTTCCCGTTCCTCAACAACCAAACTTGCTGCTTGGACACTTTCGTGACAAAAGCCCGTTTTTACCATTTCTTCCTGCACCAGACACGAAGCAAACGTGACTGCAATGTTCGCGATGTGGCGAACATTATTTACCCTAAGTCCGGTTTTGGACGTGTCGGTGCATCCGGTCCGTCGACTCGGGAGGTGGGCCGTGTGGGTGGGCTAGCGGCTAGCAGCTAGCTACACACGAACATCCACAGATTCCGATTCCACTTTGTTGTCCGCGCATCTCCGGATCTCCTCAGACCCGAACCGACTCGGTCCGGACTCGTTTAGTCTCATTAATCCACAACAGTCAGTTTAGATGTACAGAACAGAACGGGACCGTACCGACGGCAAAATCCTGGTCCAGCTCGTGCCGCTGCAGGTATAAATCCACTTTTTTGTTGAGGTATGTTGTGGGCTTGAGATCTGCAGTGATTGGCTCTGGTGCACATGTGGCTGCGGTGGCTCCGGTGGACAATGCTCGTGGAATTGGTAAAGCATTTATGAAATAATTTATTCACGGTATCATTGCAGTCCAAACAAATCCGACATCGCACACCCTTGAACCATGCAGCAGCCATGTTGAAACTCTCTGGTCAGTCTGATCCTGATCCGCAGAGATATTTGAGGAACACATACATACACACACACACACACACACACACACACACACACAGACACACACAGACAGACAGAGATTCCTTGTTTTTATAGAGAGATAATAATATGTATAATTTTAATTCTTTATTTCCTGTTAACTATCAGCAGTAAAAGCAGCACTTGCAGTTTACTCTACTTACAAACACTTTATAATGAGAAGTACTCTAACAAGGCAAACACCTGTGTAGTAATGTGTTTTATATTTTGGTTAGGGATGCACGAAATGGATTGTTTATGCTGATCAAATATAATTTCACAATTTTATGTTTTAGAGAGAAATGAACAATGGCAGCCGCTTGAGCGTGAAAACAGCGCTCTTCTTCTTCTCCTCGTCCTTCTTCTACTTCTTCTTCTCTGTTAATTGGCAGATCACAAAACGTTTCCAATTATTGCCTATATTTTCACAGATACGATTAATAGCTGATACATTTCACACTATCAGGCCAATAATTCATCATGCATCCCTTTTGGTTTGTTAAATACCTCATGCACAGAAGAGTGAACTGGATTTGTCATCCTGGTGCTATTGTTATACCTCAGTCAGTCTACTCAGTAGAAATGAGACCACAACAGTTGGTCTGTGTTTTCGTTTAAGCCATCCTTTTTCTTTTCATGTTAATTATTAAAAGATTATTTGCAGTCACATGATTCTGATGGCGTGAATTTCAGGTGTGAAGCGGAAGTGAAAAGTAGAATGGAAAGAAAAAAGCTACAGTCCTTATGTGTTGTTGTTCATTTACAACAAATAGCTTTAACATTACAACGTTCGGAAACCGTTAGCTCCTGAATATTTGAGACATTGAAGACAATGGATGGTAAAAATCCAGAGAGACATCATAATAATAATAATAATAATACATTTTATTTGTTTTATGGCGCCTTTCAAGTCACCCAAGGTCACCTTACATAGGATAAAAGCATAACATCACAGAATATTAAAAACAAACATTGACATAAAAAGAAAAGGAAAAGAAAAGAAAAGTGTAGTGCACATTGACCAGTCAGAGTGAGTATGCCATTTTGAACAGGTGGGTTGTGAGTTTGGATTTGAATGTTGCGATGGAGACTGACTGTCTTATGTGTGGGGGGAGAGAGTTCCATAGTCTGGGTGCCGAGCAGCTGAAGGCTCGGGCGCCCATGGTACTGAGGCGTGGTGTGGGGATGGTTAGCAGTCCAGCAGAGGTTGAGCGGAGGGTGCAGGAGGGGTTGTATTCGTGGAGGAGGTTGCAGAGGTAGGTGGGGGCTAGATGGTGGAGAGCTTTGTATGTGAGGAGGAGGTTTTGTAGTAGATGCGGTATTGTACAGGGAGCCAGTGAAGTTGGATGAGAATAGGGGTGATGTGGTCAGATGATTTGGTGCGGGTAATAATCTGGGCGGCTGAGTTCTGGATGATTTGCAGTCTGTTGATGAGTTTGGTGGGGAGTCCAGTGAGGAGAGCATGGCAGTAATCGATGCGGGAAGTGACAAATGAATGAGCCAGGATTTCGGTGCTGGACTGGGACAGTGATGGGCGGAGTCTGGAGATATTTCGGAGGTGGAAGAAGGCAGTCCGGGTGATGTTTTTGATGGGAGGTGCAAATGAGAGGATGCTGTCCAGAATGATGCCGAGGCTCTTGACTTGTGGGGAGAAGGGTACAGGGAATCCGTCGATGATGATGTGTGGGGTTGGGGTGTGTTGTGATTTAGTGAGGGTGGATTTGGAGCCGATGAGCAGGGCCTCAGTAGACGTAGATGTAGACCTGTGTGTCGTCGGCATAGCAGTGAAAATGGATCCCATGATGACGAAGGATTGTGCCCAGGGGGAGGAAGTAGATGATGAAGAGAACTGGACCCAAGACTGACCCCTGGGGGACACCCAGTGAAACACCCAAACACGTCAGGCAGTATTTCAATATAAAACAGTGTATTTGATCAACATCAGCTTCCATTAGACAACAGCTAATGTGAGCAATTCAACTGCCAACATAATCTGTCTTCTAATGGAAGCTAATGTTTATCAAATACACATTTTTACCCATGAAATATGGCCCGATGTCCCACTAGATCTTCAGTCTCCATCACCTCATCAGTTGCTGGTCAATTGCAAAGTGGTGAAATGGAAACTTTTTGGCAGATTGTCACGTTTATACAAGTTGCAAACTAGAAACGAGCAACATTACATTATTCCAGCATTCAAGCCTTGCACCCTGAACCTGATGTCAGGGTAAAATGTGTGAATATGGTCTAAGTAATTATTTTAAGAGGAACCTTGTGTATCACTACATGTATTACTATGAATCATAAATCACTTCCTGCCTTCCATCTGCAGTTTGCGCCATTAGCTACGGAATGACGTGACATCCTATGCAAACAAAGTATTTGGCCTTGCTACCTCACCAAGTTATTAACGTAAAGGTTTTACCTCTTCTCATGCTGCTATGTGTAATCTGTTTATAAGGAATACTTTAGACATTTGGACTTGGATAGAGAAGAGTAAAACAGATGTGCAACACAGCTACAAAGATACAGTAACTACTTCTATGTTTGGCTTTCTGGCCGTCTGTTTCATCAAAAGTCAGCAGCACTGTCGAGACAGTATTTCTGCCGATCAAAGGTGAACCATGGTGTGTCAGAAGCTGCCAAAGCTGAACCCATTTTGAATATTTTTAAATGATTTGCTTGGAAATGTGTCAGAGTGATTTCACTGTAATTATCTCATTTGTTTTGTAAAGAATTCTGATGTGACCAGGCCTCCAGTACCTCAGTCGAACACGGTTTCTGTCATTTCAGTGAGAGGCATTTCCTCCCTTACTTCTCACCAGACATGTGACTCAAGTCATTTGCTGCCCTTTAATCTAAAATCTATGAACAAGTTGAGACTGTTGACAGAGACCTATTAACTGATGTTAAACTATCCTCATGAATCTCTGCCTCAACACCAAGTTCAAATCATGGATGTATTATGAATGAATTTTTAATCTCAGTGTTACACTAATATTCTTCCGTGCTACCTCCCTGAGTAATGATGCTTCGGTGATTGAAGGTGAATGAATGATCTTTGATTCTTTTATCCTCCACTGTACTTTTGTTTCTCATTTGCTCTTTTGTAAGATGATGTTTCACATATTGTATGTAGAATGTGATCTTTGGTTTCTAGTTGTTTCTTTGTATCTTTCTATCAATCTTGTTATAATGTCATACATAGTAACTTCTGCATATGAAATACTTGAATCAGCTGTACAACTGACTGATTAATCTGACTTCAATAAACAGATTACTGACACAGATGAACTCGTGAGTCATTTGTGGACGACGCCGTGTTGAATGGACAGGAAACAATGATCTGCAATACAGGTGTGTTCTCTGTCAGGGGAAGGTTTACCTGAGCTGACGGTGGAGACAGTCCTGACCGTTGGGTTTGGAACATGTCTAAGTCGCTGCGCTGAGAGTTTGTAAGGTGTAACCATCAACAAGAGAGAAATGATTTCAAGTACTGACCATACAAACATTCTCACCTGCCGGTCTCAGTAATTTCCTTTTGTTGACTCCTTTCTGTTCGCACCTCCCCATCCTCATCCACAAGTCTTCATCTTATCTTATTACACCAATGAGGAAACAGCCAGCTTGGAACTGTTCCACAAATGTTATTAGTGGAGACTTTGCACCCACACTGGTCCGACTACCTGAGTTGTTGTTGTGTAAAGTTTCCAGCACAGGTTCAGAGTGAAACCACAGTTGTTTATTTAAGGCAGTTAAGGCAGTGCATTGTAACAATGTTCATCAGCAGACAAAAATTAAGATGAAATACATGATGACATCACTTCCTGTGTGTCTGTAACATCATACAACACATGAGAACAAGCAGACATCCTGCAGGAGTCCAGTACAGGAGAGATGAGATATGAATCATGATATCATATTATATGGAATTAGATTTGTGCCAAAAGAAACAAACAAAACTTCTTAAATGTCAAACAAAAACAGGAATTTGAGAGAACATAAAACTCATTTCAAAAATGAAACTTAGAACTGCAATCAAATAATTTGTCAAATAGTGTAAAATATTGGTCTTTTACTCTTCTAATAATGCATTATTTTGTTTACGGTTCCCTCTGCTGGTTTCTCTCCGCTCAGACTTTTGCGCTGACTCTCAGCTTTGCGCTCTCTCTGCAGCTCTTCCTCGTTTGCGCTCCCTGACTTTTTGTTTGCAGTTTTGGCACAAACCTCTCGGGTGGGCGGGCCTTTTCAGCAGAGCGTCCCCATTGGCTAATTAGTTGTTGACTGACACAGCTCAGTACCTATGTGTAGATAGCTAGCGTGCTAAATGACCCAGGCTTTAAAACGGAGAGAAGAAGAGATGACGACGACGACAACGACACTGAAGAACAATATATGTATGTCATAACTACTTACACTTCGTTAGTTTTTCTTGTTGTGGGTTGTTACTGTTGTTCTTCTGTTTATCAAATCTTCTTCTTCTCTCCGTTTTAAAGCCGGGGTCGTTTAGCGCGCTAGCTACCTACCCATAGGTACTGAGCTGTGTCAGTCAAAATCTAATTAGCCAATGGGAACGCTCTGCTGAAAAGGCCCGCCCACCCGAGAGGTTTGTGCCAAAACTGCAAACAAAAAGTCAGGGAGCGCAAACGAGACAGAACTGCAGAGAGACCGCAAAGCTGAGAGTCAGCGCAAAAGTCTGAGTGGAGAGAGACCAGCAGAGGAAACCGTAAACAAAATAATGCATTATTAGAAGAGTAAAAGACCAATATTTTACACTATTTAACAAATTATTTGATTGCAGTTCTAAGTTTTATTTTTTAAATGAGTTTTATGTTCTCTCAAATTCCTGTTTTTGTTTGACATTTAAGAAGTTTTGTTTGTTTCTTTTGGCACAAATCTAATTCCATAATATTATGGATAATCATGTAGAGAAATGAAAGGTATGAATGTAACTTGTATAACATACACCTGGTGTACGAGTTTGACGTGTTTCTCATCATTACTTCAGTAAAGTGACACAGAGCAGATCTCAGATCAGTCTAATAAGAGAGTTTGATGAGATGTCCTGTCAAAATAACAGACAACATGAAGGTGAAAAACAACGTTTCCTCCTTCAACTCCATTATTGTTTATCTACTCTGACTCTTATATCAGGATACTTATTGTCCTCAGCCGTCATAATACATCCTGTCTGTCATCAGTGAGTGAAACATCAAAATGATGTCCTTGGTCATGGTGGTGTGCAGGGCCCACAAGCACTACGTTAACAATCAGTCAACATACAAAGTGACTGAGCCTCCTGCTACATGTTATCACTGAGCAGACATTTATTACCACAGTAAAACATCAGTAAACACTTCTGTTTGTTTATATGATGCAGGTTGTGTTTGGAGTGCAGAGAGAAATGAAAACTCCACTGGAGCACCATGGATGCTTTTCATCTTATTCAATATATGAGTAGTGGTGCAGGTGAGCCTCCTGTGGTCACAGTGAGTATTACAGAGAGAAACACTTGTCACTTGGCCTGATGGTGTGTTGAGGTGTGCAGACTAGTGGAGAACTGTTATTATCTCATATTAGACAAAGTGGTGAATCAAGGAGAGTAATATTTAAGTTTTTCAGACCAGTGTTCATTGACTGTAACAGTAAGTCCTGACGGTGCAGCACTGAGCTGTACAGGGAGTCTTCTTCTTCTTAAAGGATGGTAACACAGTGTACCAGTGTGAGGTTACCAGGTAGCAATGATAAGGACATGTGATTTAAGTTAATACAGAGACAGGTCAATGAAACGTCTTAAACTTTATTATAAATGAACACTATCAGGTGGATGAGTCAGTCAGTCAGTGTACTTGATAGACCCCAGTCACTGTGCAGGTGAAATAAAAGCTTCTTCCACAGATCACCACAGAGGGCGCCAAACCACACTAACTGATACCGACACAATGCATGTGCTCCTTTTTACCTCTGAGACGAGGGCGGCTGTAGTTGAGTCCCAGGATGCCAAGTCAAGGTTACCTGAGAGCCTCATTCTCATAAAGTTGTAGTACTCTCTAAGTAATAGTGATCTGACTTTAAACTTTTCATGTTCTTTGACTCTTTTGCAGCTGAAAATGTCACCCTGCTTTACTCGACTCAACTTCTACCACAAGAGAAAAAAAAACAACCACTTCACGGTTGTGAAACATGACACTGTGTAATTCTTGCATCACAGCATCACGTCATTATGTGTGAAACCGAACTGGAACCATATTTGATGAGAACTGGCTTCACGTGTTTTTGTCACGCTAAGACACGCTGCAGTTTATTTTAGTATGTTGCTCATGACATTTTATTTTGCCTCCTCATGATGATCCTATTTGATTACTGGAGTCATTGTAGTGACATGAGGCAAAAACAAAGTCATCTCAGTTTACAGATATCTTTACTTCATCTCATCAGGCTGCAGCTCACAGGACAGGTCACGTCTTACAGATTAAAAGTTGTTTTATTCATTAACTGAAAAAAACAAAAAAAAACCACAGTTGTAATATGATTGAATCCAATGATCTTATGTTTGTTGGATGAGAGATTGAGATGAGGAACATGTCAGTGTGCTGTGGTCAACACCTCCAGTGGTTTGAGCTTCTTGTGAATGTGAAGCAAGAACAGAGTCAGACAGACATTCTGAGGAAGATGATGAAAAACTCTACTCTCACATTTCTAAGAAACGGGACTTCTCTTTTCTCTCTGCTGCATATTAATCAATACAAAGTAGGAAGTTTGATCAGAAGCAGAGTGACAGTGTCGGTGCTGGATGTGAAGATGGGTCACGCTCTGCTCGGTGTGCTCGGATTATTCTGTGAGTATATCTGTGACTTTCTATGTGATCGTCAGTATTTATATCAGTGTAGTAGTTGTGTAGACATGAACTTTGTTGCTGTTTGTCTTGGTTCAGATTGGAGGATTATGTTAAGTTTATTACTCAGCTGGTTACTTATGCACTAGTTTGTGTGCACATATCTGGACAATGCATGTACAGTATATGATCACAGGTATTATGTATATAGCTGTGGAATTACATGTATTGCTTATTTACCAGGCCTTTATACATTGAGGAGGTTTTTAAATGTGTTTCCCACCTCTGTAGCTCTGTATCATCACAGAACTGTGTGATACTGTTGATTGATAAACAATAGTTGTCACTGATGAAACTCCAGCTGGATTTTGTATTTGATTCTGGTCTAATGAAGTTTTCATCTTTATTTTAGTGCTGAATACACTCCTGTACGGACATGCTGAAGGTGACTAGTTATCTTTTCTATATTAACTGATTATGTTTGTCCTGTATGTCACCTGCTGTATCACTCTTGACCACTTGTAGCAGCTGTGTTTCACCAGTTGTTCAGGGAAGCTACTTGGAAAGTGTAGCTCTGCATGATGCCACTGACTTGACACTGGAATAAGTTTAGTGACTGTAAAGCTACTTTAGTCTTCAGTCTTCATTATGGCCCAACACTGTGCATAGTGGTATGATACAGTCACTTACAACAGTCTGTCAATCACTCAGTCATTGTGGGCGGTGACGTGGTGTGTTTGCTGCCACATGTTGTGTTTCTTGTTATGACCTCTGGGAGCTGCAACAGTCACAAGTTGTCAAATGCTTCACAAACAGATGATGACAAATTACAAACCAAACTAAAGTGTCTGATATAATCATAGTAATCATAAACTACAAACCTCCAGAACAGTTTCAATGCTCTTTTGCATAATTTTTGTACGTCTTTAAAATCTATTTTTCTATATTCTCTATGTATGAGTAATAAAATCACTCTTAACTGTATCCAGCAGCTCTGTAAAGTTATTGTTACTGTTACAGAGTAATTTACTAAGTAATTTGGTGCCCTAGGCAAGATCTTAGCCAGCACCCTCTTGCATCACAGTCAATTTCACAATCAATTTTCATACACTCACACAAAAAACTGCATGTATATATTCAAGATTTTATTTATTTTAAGACAAAAATATCCCACCAAATAAATACTGAGGAAATAAACAAGTAATAAAAAAAATATATAAATAAGGCATTGTGCAAATATAATATCTCTCAGCCTCAGAGTGCCATCTCTCTCTTATCTATCGTCAACTGCTTTGCAAAACGACCTCCATCTCCTTCCTTGTTGCCATGTGGGTATTGTGCTCCTGGCTATCCTCATGAACCTTCAGCAAGTGGCTTGCATTGTTCCAGTCCTTTAGTCCTTCCTTATTAAGTCTGAGTAGAACATAATATGTTCTTTCGCGCGTGCATGTGAAATATGAATGCGCGTGCACAATTTATGATATGATTTATGTCTGTTTATGATCTATTTTATGACTGTTTATGGTCTATTTTTATGTTTGTTTATGGTCTAATTTATGTCTGTTTATGGTCTAATTTATGACTGTTTATGTCCGGTTTTATGTCTGGATTTATGTCCAGTCAAATGGTTCTTATATTGTTGATGTTTACTCAACCTCCTCTGACCCCCCCCCCCCCCCCCCCCCCCCCATCTGACCCCCATCCTCCGAGCTTCACACCTGTGAACTGCATGTCTTGTGTGTGTGTGTGTGTGTGTGTGTGTGTGTGGGGGGGGGGGGGGTGGGGTGTTTTCAAGCTCTTCTGCAACCACCCATTCACGGTGATTTTGGGAGAGTGTGTGTTTAATTTGTATTTCTTAGATGTTTGTCAACTTTATGGCAAACAGGTGAAATAATTTCAGAGTGGCCAGGAACAAAATGTGGGAAGGAAATGGGTACAGACAACAGCTGTGATGGTCTTTGAAGGCAGACAACTGGTGGAGGAAATTATCTTGTCTGGTGGTGGGAGACAGTACATTTTGACACGTATACAGCAGACCCCTGCTAAAGTCGTGATACAGGAAAAAATCTCTTTCCCGTGATGGCACCTCAGAGGAAATGCCTGCAGACAACGTCTGGTGGTGTGAGACAGTAAGTTTCTTAAGGTTCTTACAGACACTCAGTCTAAGCTGTGTTTAATACAAAGAGGGGATATCTGGATTTTGTGTATCAATATTATAAGTTGTGTTTTAGTATTCCTTTGGTGTTGTTTCATGTAAGAAAGTTCTTCAACAGAGTAAGCATGTATAGTTAAATCAAGGGTTGGACTTTTAGACATGTGGGCAGACAGTCTTGTAGTTAACAAATTCAGTAATCTGTATACTCTGTAGACACTGTATAGCATTTGTATGAATTATAAGTAGTTTTAATAACTGTTTTTAATCGGTGAATGATATATCTAGCAGTTAGTTATTAAATTATATTTAATTTATATATAGTTTATTTTAGCCGCTATTTTTTATCTCATTCAAGGTTTATAAAGCATACATTAATAGATACTAGCAGTGTTTGGTGTCTATGTAAAATACTTTTCTAACACACACACATATATGTATATGTATATTTTTATATACAATTTGGGATTTTGTTTAATTCTGTTTTCATGTGTTTTATTCCGGATAAGCCTGACAGATTAACACTCTTTCGGACCATCCCTTTTGTTAACACCTGGCGGTATGTGGGGGAGGTGGGTGGGGGAGTATGCATACCTTTTTGGCCGTGTGGTCGTCCCCTACAGGGCGTGTAATCACACTGTATATATGAGCTGCACATCTGAGTTCATTTCACCTTCGGATTTCTTCTGAGCAACAAGGGACCCCTGCGTAGTCATGACAAACAACGATCTTATCGAACTGGAGAATTTAATCAGAGACGTCGATGGTATGTCACGCGGTCATTATCCTAGCGCAGCCGCTGTGAATGTCGAGCGCACTAAAAAGAAGCGTGTAGTGGGAAATATGACGGTCAATGCTAGAGCTAACGCTAGGACGGGGATGGATCTAGAGTATGCGGGTCTGAACGGGTATGTTTATTCTTTAAAATACCACGATGGAAGAGTCAAGATGAGCGTCGACTGTCAGGCAGATTCTGGTTTTGGGGGCCATGTTGCACGTGGCGGTTCGATGTCTGCTAAAGACTGGAAGCTCTTCCGTTCGGTTGTCTGCTCAGATCTTGAACAGCCAGGATTTCCTGAGACAATTTATGTTTCGCAGTTGGTTGGCGCTACAGGTCCGGAGATTTATCGGGTTGTGGCCGATCGTTTTTTTCACAAGCAAGATGATTTTATTTTTATTAGTGTGTGAAGACAGGGAAAAGCTGATTGCTGCCAGAGGGCGCGAGGAATGGAAAAATCGGCCATACCCGCTCAATCTTGAAGAGCATGACTTATGGTTCAAAAACATTTCTTTATCCAGTGGTGTGACTGGCGGTGTCTGCAGAGGGTGTTTAGAGAAATTGATGGAGCAATCAAGCGAGATCGAATCTACAATTGTTATGAGAATATTAGAAAGCACCTTGTTTTTGATGATATATCGCCTGGCATCCAGAGCAGTCTCCTGCCTGCCTTGTGTAGGCCGAAAATCATCAGACACACAGACTGCTAATAACAAATGGTAGGCGCACTGTAAATGATTTCAGTTTGTAATCATGTTTACAACTACAGCTATGTGTTAATTTCAGATCTGTCTCTAAACGTGATGTCCTTTATTTTTTTTTCAGAGTATAGTCCTGCATCTCCACTCATTTTGACAGCAGACACTACAGCTCCATATAACCCGGTCTGGCCCCCTCCTTGGTCCCCTGTCTCATCTTCTCAGCAATCGCTTCCTTGGGAAACTCTCACATCTACTCAGCAATCGCCTCCTTGGGAGCCTCATACATCTCCTCAACAGTTTCAGCCTTGGTCGGCTCCATCATCTCCTGCACCTAGCCTGGATCCGGTGTCACGGCCGTCATCTCCAGCTCTATGTGTTCCTGCTCTGCTGGTCCAGACCCCTCCATCATCTCTGGCTCCTTCTGACACACAAGATCTGATTGCTATTCAGTCAGAGAAAGCGTTGTCTGCTAACTTTATAGACAATATAAATATCATCGTTTTACATTTGCTTAATTCCCTGCTCTATAAATACCTCGAGGAAATCTGTTACGGCTGTCAGATCAATCACCCCAGTCAGAAACACCACGACTGTGTGTGGGGGGTCCCTGATGATCTCTACGAGATCCACTTTGATCAGCTTACAGAGAGACTGTGGAATGAGCGATTTATTTCGGCCATTCAAACCTTCTTAACTACAAAGGGAATCTTTGTTAATGATTTTAGAATCCAAGGAGCAGCTGAGGCCATACTGCACGAGCTGAAATCGGTAGTGAGAATCACAGACAAAATCACCAAGATGTATGAGACACAAATTGGCAAGGACTATATAAAAACTGTGCAACTAAGTGTTATTACCAAATTCTGGGAAGGGGAAGAGCATTGTTGTGCCTTGTGACAACTGTATGGTTGTACATGACATTGTTTTATGTTTTATTCTTTTCTTTTTTTTTCCTTTTTCTTTTTTTTTCATTATTAACACATTTTTCAAAGTGTGTGTGTGGTGTGTGTGTGTGTTTGTTTAAAAACTTGACCATGTTTGTAATGGTTGCTATTATTAGAAGTTAATGTTTGATATTTTGTTTGACTTTAAAATAAAAGCCTTTGTAAGAAGCACATGCGTGTCATTTCTGTCTCATCCTTAACATGGAAAGTACGATGCATAAGATTTACCACGACCCTGCTAATCCAGGAGGTCTCGGCAGCGTCTACAAACTTCGCAAGGCTGTGAGGGATTCTACGGGGGTTGCTCCTGCGGTATCAGACGTGAAACACTTTTTATTGGGACAAGATGTTTATACACTTCATGCCAAAGCAGCTAGACATTTTCCCCGGAACAGGGTTTTGGTTAGCGGTGTTGACAAACAGTTCCAAATTGATTTAGTAGATATGAGTGAATATTCTGACGAAAACGATGGTGTGAAATTTCTACTAATGTGTATTGATGTGTTCTCTAAATACGCGTGGGTCAGATGTCTTAAGAATAAATCAGGCATTAATGTTACAAAAGCTTTTAACAACATACTGAGTGAAGGTCGTATACCTACAAAACTTCAAACGGACGCTGGCACAGAGTTTTATAATAAACACTTCAAACAGCTATGGGATCGGTATGAAATCCAACATTTTCAACGAAACTAAAGCCAGTGTGATGGAGCGTTTTAACAGAACCTTCAAGACTCGAATGTGGAGGTATCTATTGTCTGTAAATTCACGTAGATATGTGGATGTGATTCAGGACCTGACCGCTTCCTACAACAAATCTCATCACAGATCGATAAAAATGGTCCCTAATGCTGTTAATAAACACAATGAGAAAACGGTCTTTAACAATTTATATAAGTTAAAACCTCAGAGATCGGTAGCCTTCAAATACAGTTTAGGCGATAAAGTGAGAATTTCAAAACTACGCGGTGTGTTTAGAAAAGGTTACAAGCAAACCTTCACAGATGAATATTTTACAATAGCCAAACGTGTAGCAAGAGATCCGCCTGTGTACAGGTTATTAGATTGTGGGGGTGAGGCCGTGAAAGGCACGTTCTATGAGCCAGAGCTGCAATTAGTAATTATTGATAAAAACAAAACTTTCAAAATAGAAAAAATATTGATGAGAAAAAAATTAGGCCGCAAGAACATGGTTCTTGTTAAATGGCTGGGTTGGCCGGAGAAATTTAACTCGTGGATTCCTGAAAAAGATATTGTTAATGTGTGATAAAAGACGTGCTCAAAGGCTGACCAGCATGCATTTTGAATTGGTGTTCATATACATCAGAGCTATGGAGAAGAACGGCTTTTACATCACCCTCCCCAGTAATGCTTCATCCCATGTATATCCAAATAACAAGATATGGCAATATCGGACTAAATTAGCAAAACCAATAGTTTTGAACGAGCCATATGAAGTCGGTGTTATCAAAGTCCAGTATCCCCGTGTTTGGAAAAGTTTCCCGGAAGAAGATGCTGATGTGGACATCTATGACTCTAAAACAAAGAAAACATACATCATATCTCTGGCGGTTGGATTTTATGATACTATACCTAGAATACTTAAGGAATTTAATGCAAAATGTATAGTAACCCCACAAGTATCACGCATGAGTCTAGTGTACAATAACATCACAAATAGAGTTATTTTTTCAGGTGACGAAGGCTACAGTTTAACATTTAAAAGCCGTTTAGCTGTGATGTTAGGTTTCAATCCGGGGGAGGCGATCAATATACCTGCCACCCTAAATTTAAAAAAACAACACACTGCTCCACATCCTGCGGATATACACGCAGGAGTGTATAATATATTTATCTACAGCGATATTGTAAATGATCAACTAGTGGGGGATAGTTATGTACCGCTTCTCCGCTGTATAAATGTGTCAGACGAGCCCAGGCGTATGCCCACTCTGACTTATGACAAGCCACACTACACATCGCTCTCGAAAGCAGTGATAGATGATATTGAGATCTCACTAAAAAACGATCAAAACCAGTATATCCCCTTTGCATTTGGTAAGGTAATTATCAAGCTACACTTCAGGCCTGTGAAGCAGTTTTTCTAAGTACTGTCTGTAAAATGACACACGTACCCTTCACTCGTGATGATGCCAGGTATATGGCATATTATATGAACCAGGCAGGGGGTGAGTTACCAGGTTTTATAGGGGCTAGTACTCAATATGGCAATGGGTTAGGAGGGATATTTCGTAGTCTATTTAGGATGGCTATGCCTTTGTTAAAAAGCGGGTTCAGCCTAGCTAAACCACATTTAAGGACTGCGGCTACAAATATAGCAGGAGATATTGTATCGAATATTGCCAGAAATACAATGTCAAGACATCAGGATGGGAGTGGCATGCTGGTGTACAGCAGAAGACCTTTGAAAAGACCCCCTTACAGACGTGGGCGTAGCCGTAGTGTGGTTAAAAAACGTAAAACTGTTGTTAAGAAACGCAAAGCAGTCAAAAAGAAGTCAGTCAGCAGGAGTTACAGGGTGCCGAACAGACGCTCCAGGATATTGTCTAAAGACATATTCTAGGTTAAAATTCTAAAAGGCAACCATGGCACACATTCATAATCAGTCTGAAGAATGTGTAAAGACCGAGTTGGATCTGTTTACCGTTCCCTACACCCAGACATCTATTGAAAAATCTACTTATGTTGAAATCCCTCCGGTTTCTGCAATTACGGACACAGGTCCTCTGGAATTTTACATATCGGCTAGTGGGGAGGACTACCTAGACCTGAACGAATCGTATCTTTATACATGTGTGAGAATTACAAATGCAGATGGTACAAATCTGGCACCAGCAGCAGACGTTGGATTTATAAACTACCCAGGATGTACCTTATTCTCACAGGTTGATATCATGCTGGGAGATAGGCTTATAACCCAGTCTTCCAACACGTACCCATATCTAGGCATAATTGAGTGTTTAATTAACTATGGAAAGGACACTTTGGACACGCAGTTCAGCCCGGGTTTGTTTTGTAAGGACACCAGCGGCCATATGGATGATGCATCTATAGCTGGAGTCAACACAGGATTAGCGACTAGAGACACATACACTGAAAACAGTCGGCTTGTGGAGTTAATAGCCCCAATACACGCTGATTTGTTTTTTCAAGAAAAACTGTTGCTAAATGGTGTGGATATTTCTCTGAAATTTATACGCTCAAAAGATGAATTATCTCTTATGACTGCTGTAAATGCACAATTCCATGTAAAGATTATGTCAGCCAGCGTGTTTGTAAAAAAGGTGTCTGTTGCCCCCACTGTGCGCTTAGCTCACAGCAGAGCTCTACAGCATACTAATGCTAAATATGCTATAGACAGAGTCGCTTTAAAGACTTTCTCCATCCCTGCTGGAACTAGAGTGTGCAACCAGGAAAATCTATATATTGGTCAGATCCCTAAATTTGTTATTGTAGCATTTGTCGATAACGAAGGATATACAGGAAGTTATACTCGCAACCCCTTTAATTTTGGAAACTATGACACAGAGTTTATAAGTCTGTATGCCGATGGACAGTCTTTTCCCGCAAAACCCTTTCAACCGCTTTTTCAAAGAGGTCATTACACAAGAGCGTATCATCAGCTGATACAGACCACAGGAAGGCACCTAAAAGACAGGTCACTGGCCATATCACGCAGTGATTTCGGCGCCGGTTATACATTATTCTGTTTCAACCTGGAACCTGATGAAGGGTGTACAGGAAATGTATCGCTAATCAAAACAGGCAATGTAAGGCTGGAAGCCCGATTCAGAGTTCCCTTGCCCCAGACGGTTAATTTGATTTGCTATTCTGTCTTTGACTCAGTAATCGAAATATCAAACAGGAGACAAGTACTGATGGACTACTACTAAACACAATGAATACAATTGAATTAACTGGTGTTGTTAGGAAAATAATTGTCAACGGTACAAATTTTCTGGGGGTTTTAGCATGCGACCAGCTCCCTAAGCACCGTGTTTATAGATGCCCTGCTATGTTGATTGTAAACACACAGCCCTCTAACATGTCTGGTGAACACTGGCTGGCAATTTATATCACAAAAGACAGACAGGGCTATTTCTTTGACAGTTTTGGTAATCCGCCTGACAAATTTCCTAAGGAGATAAACAGTTTTCTGGTGAAAAATTGTACATATGTATCTTATTCTAGAAAACAGGTTCAAAATAACCTGGCTGTAACGTGTGGGCCGCATTGTGTCTTTTTTCTTTGTCATGTGCAAAAAGGGGTGCCGTATACATGCCTGTTAAATATGTATGGACCCAATCTTGTATGTAATGATAACATGGTATGTCGATTTGTTAACAAAAGACGTCCTTCCATATGTCGTGGATATAATTTTACATGTGTACAGTATGGGAAACAAATGTGTATTTAAATAATAAATGCTGTGTAAAACATGTCACATCAAATAAATATTGAACACAATTTTATTTTAAGATGTTGTCATTTTTTATTCACACTGTAAAAATCATCTTTGTATAAAAATTTATATAAAAAACAAAACAGTAATTTATTAACACAAAACATTTGGTAATATAAAGTTAAGGAGGAAAAAACAAAACAAAAAACAATGTACCATTTTAGAGTAAGAAGAGAGATTACACGTGTCTAGTCATCAAAACATTTGCACAGCAAACAAGAATTTCATAATACAAATTACATCGTACATAAAATGATCAAAAAATATGAGAAAATAAAATTAAAAAATAAAATAGAAGTTAATATTATTATACATATTACAGCATACATAAAATGACAAAAAACGTATATAGTAAATATAAGTAGTTAAAATAAAACGTAGTAAAAATAGACAACAGAACTTAGAAATTTAACCAATTCGGCTGTCTGGTTCCCACCTAGGGGTCCTAAGAGGTGTGCTGGATCTGTGTGTTCTACCAAGACTTAGCCTTTTCTCTTATGACTAGCGTCACGACTCATAAAACTCTCATTATCAAACGTGTCATCGATCACTTTATACTCAGTAATAGCCCGTCGTACCAGGGTGTTTGGGATGGCTGATAAAGGAATATTTAAACGGGCCATGGTTTTTAAAAAAGCGTTCCAACCTACAGGTCTTGAATCGTCTAAAACATTATGCGTGGCAGTGACACTTTTTATCAGATCATATAAATGCGAACCTCGGACAGGACAGTTGTCAATAACAATCTCACCCTGATCTGTCCACGAGATCACATTTTTTGCCCGGGCTGCAGCTTCCAAAATGTGTTCGGCATTTTTCCTGCTTCTTTTAGGCATGTGTTTTAGTACCTCTTCAGCGATTAAATCTTTTTTATCTTGGTCATCGATAGGTGCCACAAGGTCTGAAGTGTTCGGTATGGATAGAGTCAAAAGGTTTTTTTCAAGCTCATTCTGTTTTGTCATCACTAGGTATCTCTGTAGAATACCTGCATATTTTTTGGCCTTTTCATATACATCAGTGTCTGGTAGGTTTAGGACATCAGTCATGGCTTTATCCAATTCATTTTGCGCCGTTTGTCTTATGGATCTGTTCTGCTCGTACTGTTGCGGTTGTTTTAAGGCATCCAACTGATGCTGCGGCACCAGGAAAATTTTCTGCGTATGCTCCATATCACCCTCTGTTAAAAAGACCGACTATAAATGGTATGGCTGCTCCTAGTAGAGGCAATAAAAAGCCTCCAGACTGATTGATACTCTTTTTCTTTTTTAAAAGTCTGACTTTTTTGTCGGCTACTAATCTGATGACGGCTTTCCTTTTTTTCAGCTGTTTGTACTGTTTATCAGTCAAAGGGATGTTACCACTCAGCACATTGAGAGCTATTTCACACAGAGCATTGATAAAGTCCGAGCTAGCTTTCCCCACTATGACCCTGCGCATACTCGGCGTTGATTTATATAACAGTTCCAACAGGGCCAAATTCCTCTGCATGCGTGACGACATGGTTACCCCTTCTGCTTTTTAGAGATGTATACAACCGGACGGTCAGACAGCAAAGCTGTTCTAAGTCTTAAATAATCAGGTGTCTTGGCTTTATAATCAATAAGAAGATAACCATATGTTGCACCGGTGGCATCATTAAAAGCCTCCAAAAAAAATTTAGAGTTACCAGGAAACATTTGTCTGCCAATTAAAGTTATCTGGTATTTATCTCTGGGGTTTTTAAACAAAACAAGGTAATTGGTATTCAAACTAATAGTCCGGCTAGCCTTGCCTTGAATAAACAAATTTTGGACTAAATATATACAACTCAAGTTCCTATGATGAACGTATTTTGTAAAAACATTTTGCACTTCTAAATTGTTGCTGGCGTCATTCATCAAATCATCTATAATGAGCAAATTGTTTTTCTCTGGGGGTAACAACACATCATCACACAGAGATTCGGGTAGACCATTCACAAAATTAATTTCTCTTATCTGAAGTAGCTGATTATATAGAGGTTGCCAACAAGAGTATATGTACACGATATTGTCAATATTATGTGTAATAACTGACGATGCTTTTTCAATAACATTTTTAACAAAATAGGTCTTCCCACAATTTGAAGGGCCGCTCACCACCAAACTAAACGGATGTTGTAGTCTTGCATCAAATTCTTGATCTGGTCTAATAGCCATAAGGTAGGGTAGTGTAATCACTTAATACTCTGCGTTTGTTGTAGACAACGTGAATTTTTTTTGGAAGCGCTTTTTTTCTCTTTTAATGGTTTCAGAAACAGTCACCACGTGTGCGTCTGTATTCTGATTGGCAACAAAGGCTTGAACCAAACCCACCAGAGACTTGTGGGTGACAACAGATGTATTTTTGGAGTTTAGGGTCACACCCTTGCATTTAACCATTGTTTTGCCATGAGCTGTGTGATAAGCATAACACTTTGGACCCCCCGACACGAACTCGGTGATATAATCTTCTTCAGGAAGGTCACACATATTTCCATCATTTAACTCATCCGTCAAATTACCCAGATATTCACCTAAGGGTGGGATCCACTCCCCCGGCTGGGAAGTAAATACAACGCTGTCCGTGTCACAATACAACACACGGCGATCTAACTTCTCCATCACATCATAAAGCATGAGACGCGCATGAGCAGTGGTAAAGGCACCAATAAAGATATTTACATCTTTTGTTCTGGCCGCTTTAATGTCAGCATGACACCACTGTACTATAGCAACATCATCTGATATGAAACAAAACTGCCGCACATCATATTGATCACCAAACATCAGCTGTGTAAAACGGTCTGATTCTGTTATCAACTCACATGTTGGCAAATTATTCCTCATGCTAAAACGGCCCCATAACGAGTTCAGAAGAAGCTTGTTGCAACTCCTCACTGCCTTGTTGACACAGATTTTGTCTGGGTCTAGCCGGATACCCTCCTTTTTGAAATACTCCTCAATGTATCTCTCCTTATCCTCAGGCGTTTTGACATGTCCTGGATAGCCAGAGGCCTCTTGCTTACATTTGAGAAATGTCTTAACATAGTCTTTGAACAATGTGTCTGTTTTGTTAGGAAAATGCCATACCTCGTCAGTGTTCACAATCTTGTATCCTTTTTCAACCGCTTTTTGAAGCTCAAACGAGACCCATACACCTGACAACTGTCTGTCTTTGTCACTGTGTGCACAGTTACTGGTCTGGTTCACCTCCTCGGCACATGTTCGACATAATGGAAACATTAGTTTATTGTGACACCTATAGGGCAGGACAGGATGGAATAACCCTCTGGGAGGGAGCACATCACACTTAACAAAGCCGAAATACATATCAAGGGAACAAAAATCCCTATAGATAATCTGCGGGTGTCCAAGCGGATACTGTTTTTGTGAGTTCACAGCCGGGTACAAACTGGTGAAGTCGTAATATCGTACCTTCTCACCCTCTGACACCTTGTGATACAGCTTCATTGCATTTGTTCCCCATGGTTGACTGCATGTTTTATCTCAATCTTTTGAGTGTGACTCAGATATTCAAGCCATTGAATAGACACATCTGAATATGCCTTATACTGGCCAACGTATGCCAACGTATGCCAATGTGGTAAAGACGAAGGGGTCAAGTTCTGTGCATTTCTGAAAAGTATCCTGATAGATACTAGATCCTCTGAGCAACACATCCACATCATTGACACAATACCGCTGAATCTCTTTCTCAAAGTCGAAAGTTTCTCCGCAGACAGTATTATACCAAGCCATTGATGTTATTTTTTCACTGCCACTCATATTATCATAACCATAGTAATATGGTTCCGGATAGGGACCCACATACTTCTCGTTCCCCGCCGTGTTGAACTTATGAGGAAAATAACCTTTCATCATGTCCTCAAACCCTAATGCTGCTGGTATTTTTGACAAACGCGTAGGTAGAAAGCTGAAAGAATCTATCCACCGCTGCTTGTACGCTCGGTCGTACATCAAAATGACTCTGCTACCTCGCATGGTCAGTTCAGGTGCGATTTTATTTTTCACCATATATTCAAGCAAAATATAGTTGTCAAACCCTGACGCGTTGTGCGCAATGAATGTGTATCCATCATATTTGGGTTTTCGATAGCGTTCAACAAATGTTTCCACACAATTTAAGCCGGGGAAACAAAACATGTTTTTACTGTCAAAGTCTTTTACACAGCAAAAATTTGCTTCGTGCCTGCCATTGTGCTACTGAGTTTCAAAATCATATACCAGGTATTTATCTGTCGGCTTTTTCTTTTTCAGAGCCTGAATATAACACAGGTGGGGGGCCTTGACATCCATTACTTCTTCATTGCAGTGACGACACTTAAGAGGGCGACATTTGTGTGTTTTACCTCCTTTTCCCACTGTGTAGACACTGCCGCATGTCTGACAGTACCTTAGTCTGTCACATGGTATTGTTTTATGAGTTATCTCCACCATTTTGTGTTGCTTGTGACAAAAATTAGATTTGCATATGCGTTTAAAGTCACCACATTTTACAGTTTTAGTTGGATGTCTGTGACAAGCGTTTGTAAAACAGACATTGCACCTGAGTTTACAGCTATGACTCAAGACCGCTTCATATGTCTCATAACAATAATTACACACGTATGCGGAGCCAAAGACTCCTGCCGGATTTTCTATTAAATAATAGTGATTATCCCGTAAGTATAACCAGACGGTATGTTTGTTAATCTCATCATGTGTTTTGTAACACGCCAGGCGTTTGCGACCGGCTGTGTGATGGAATATTATGATTTTTACATTTATCTCTCTCTCAAATGCGATTACTTTATCAAAGGACGCACAGCTTGTGAGATCACCCAAAATTTTTAGATGGGTATTTTCTGCATATGTTTGTTCATCCAATGTTTCTACATCCACTGTTTGTTCGAGCAATTTTTGTTTTTCCTCTTTTTGTCTTTTTTTTTCAAAACGTGCAAGACAGAGGCTGAAGCACAAATTATTGCCTCCCCTATTGTCAGGATTAAATAGGAATCGTGCTTTCTCCGACAATATCTTATTATACGGTATTTTATTAATATTTTTACGCTTTCCGCTTCTTCTATTCTGCACCACCGTAACAATAAACTCTAGTTCATCATCAGACATGGACGTGTCATTACTCTGTTAAACTCGCGAAATTTCTTCCAGAAACAAATCTGTATTGTATTGGTTGTCAGAGTTTAAAATAGCCTGCACATCATTGGCTAGGGACGGTCCTCTTAACACCGCATTTAAAATACTCTCAGGGTGTGTACCATCTAACGCACGGTCTATCACACCAGACAACCTTTCTCTGATTCTCCTGGGTACCAACTCGGGTTATCGAGACTGATGTCTCTGAAATCGAGACGCTGACGCAACTCCATCGCATTAAAATTCGGTATGTCACAGACTTGTATCGGTGGTCTCACCTCATTATCATCATCATCATCATCATCATCATCATCAGAGAAGGAAACAGACCCCGACTCACGCTCAGCCACTGCATCCTGTTCTGCTTCTCTATCACCGCCACCACCACCTATCTGATTTATAGAACAAGCCCCACCAACACTGAGGGGGTCTGCAGGCCTCTGCAACATAACTCTGTCAGCCTGAACAACAGACTCAGTATCAACACTGACTGATGTATCGAACCCTACGCTAACAAGGCTAACAGAGTCATCATCATCATCATCGTCAGAAATCTCAATAACACTGTTATTAACACCGGCACAACCATTATCAGAAGCATTTTTATCAGCACAGTCCACATTAGCACAAACACTAGCAGAAGTAGTTTCATCAGCACAGGCCACGCTACCACAAGCAGCCACAACATTAGCATCATTAGCACAAGTAAAACTAGCATTATGAGCAACAGTACGAGCAACACAGAGGCGGGTGGACGCAATATGTGTCACATGTCTTGTTAAGGCATCGACTCGTCTAGCCCGAACTCTAGCCCATCTAGACAATGTGTCGACATTGCCCGCTACATTATCACCATAAGGCAAACCATTTTTTTGTGCAAATCGGATATATCTACCATGGACACTTTCGCTGGCAATAGGTACAGCTCTCTCATTATCAGAGTTCCATTCATCATTTTCATCATCACTGGTGTCTAAAACACTCCATATCCCGTCTTTAAGTCTGAATTTTTTTTATGAGGCGACATGATGGCTGCTAATTAGGGTCACAGAGATGTGTAAAATTTTAACTCAAAAGCTTCTGCACCAACGTGTCTAGCAAAATAGAAATGGAGGTGTTACAATTGGAATGCTCCCTCAACAATCGTCTCACAGCTGCAATATCCTCTTTATGCTGCGCAGTAGAGCTTCTTAGTTGTTGCACTATTTCAATTAGCTTTTCATTCTGTTTTTGTAACAGGTTTTTATTTTCACCGACGGATTTTTCCAAAGCCAGTTGGTGTCGTTTTAATTCTGCAAATTCACTATTTACTACAGCCGTCAGCTGATCAACTCTACCGACCACAGAGTCCTGCAAATTAACTGATGTCTGTGTCTCTGCGTCATGTTGTTTAGCTAGTCCTAGACCGGAAAGATCGAGGCCATAATGGCTACTTAAATCAGGCAGTTCAGTTTCCTGTAGGGGAGCAAAATGCTCTAACGAGCCAACCTGATTAGTATTGCTATGAGACACGTCTGATAAATCCAGAGAATCATTAAATTGTAGACACGTCAAAGGCGTGTTGCCCACACTGATCACACTGCTATCAGGACTCCCTACCGGGGATGATATATATATAGTATATTGCTAACTGTAGCGGCCAGTAGCGACAATACATCTGCTGATATATGTTCATCAGGTGTACTGGACCGAGGGCTTACAATAAAAATATCATTGTCATACACATCATTTTCTACAACACCTGTTTGGAAAGAGGCAACCACATATCCAGCGGGTAACTGGGGCTCGTCCCTCGGCGTTGTGTTTAGCTGCACGAGTGCCTGCACTGCCTCATCCACTTCTCTCGGGGGAAAGAACTGCGACTTCTGAGGAATGTCTAACGGTTGCCATACACCATTCCCCGACCTGTGATAACGCGATAAAGTTAGGAAAAAAATAGAATCAACAATAACATTTATTTCAAGTATATTAATAATTATAATAACACACACTATGACTGTTAATTCATGCTACTAACAAATAGTTGTTACATACGTTGCATCATTATCAGTTTGACGACTCTTAATCCCACGACGTTTTCGGCTCAATAATGACTTCTTGCCAGAGGTTTTAGCACAATCCAGACTTTTGATTTTTTTATGAGGGGGAGGGCAATCTATACATATTAGCAGAATTTTTTTTTTATAAATAATTAATATAAACTGACGACATATTGACAATTTCTATTTAAGCATAAAACAAAACACTGTTTTACCATCAAGGCCTTTTTGATCCTCCCCAGTAGTTCTCTGTTTCCAAACAGCTATCTGATCATCAAGTTTTTTTCGCTCTGCACTAATGATGTCACCAGGGCGCCGTGTTTCTCCCTGGAAAACTGTACAAAAGAAGGTAAAGAAATCGATTTAAAACAAATTGTACATTGAATAAATTCTAACATAAATGAGTGATATTAAAGACTAGCCTTGGTTGTCAGCATCAGGGTTTTCCTCAACATCCAACACAGCACCCACCAAGTGACCTAATAAACAAAACCTTTGAAACAGTATGCAAAACATTATCCTAAGATCAACAGAACCATTAAAACCACCTTATTAGAAATAGGATAATGAAATAATAACTCACCATTTAGAGACTCCATTGGTACTTCAGATGAAAATTGTCTTGTCCAAATGAATTTAAATGTAGGGGGGAAAACAGCTGAGAATAGCTGGTATAACAAAACTTAAAGATTTAGCACTACTAGACGGCTGCAGAGCAGGAGAGAGTTATTTATCCCCTACAGACAACTATATTCAAACACAGTTAACCACTCCCCACCACCAGACGTTGTCTGCAGCCATTTCCTCTGAGGCGCCATCACGGGAAAGATTTTTTTCCTGTTTCACGACTTTAGCAGGTTCTGTTATATACGTGTCAAAACTTACTGTCTCCCACCACCAGACAAGATAATTTCCTCCACCAGTTGTCTGCCTTCAAAGACCATCACAGCTGTTGTCTGTACCCATTTCCTTCCCACATTTTGTTCCTGGCCACTCTGAAATTATTTCACCTGTTTGCCATAAAGTTGACAAACCTCTGATCAATACAAGTTAACCACACACTCCCCACCATCACACACACACACAAGACATGCAGTTCACAGGTGTGAAGCTCAGAGGATGGGGGGGGGGGGGGGGGGGGGGGGTCAGAGGAGGTTGAGTAAACATCAACAATATAAGAACCATTTGACTGGACATAAATCCAGACATAAAACCGGACATAAACAGTCATAAATTAGACCATAAACAGACATAAATTAGACCATAAACAAACATAAAAATAGACCATAAACAGTCATAAATCATATCATAAATTGTGCACGCGCATTCATATTTTCACATGCACGCGCAGAAGAACATATTATGTACTACTAGTCTGTCATCTTTTAGAGAAAACATTTAGCAGCAGAAGCAGTGCAAGCTATCATTTCTGTTTGAGTCCATCAGCCAGCTTCTTTTGATTTTTTTCTGTTACAAAAGTCAAGTTGACACTCTTCCATCTTCGTTTTTGGGGAATGTGTAACTTTTTTTATTTGAACTGGTCCTCTGTGAATTAATTCTCATCTCACTTAGTCAGTTAGAAGCACAGGAGCACCTGATGCTGTGTCATGACAGCATGCCTGACTCATTACTCGAAATATTACTCCGCCAATTCTGTGGCAATAGTATATCCATCTCCATGGCAACATATAAACTGTCAGAGCTGGACCAAAAACATAAGAAGTACGGCTTGAAATTCAAACTTTCTGCCGTTAAAATATGCAGAGGAAAAGTCGGGAGAATCAGCCGCTAGACGTTTCTCTGTCGACCCCAAGAGAGTGAGAGATTGGCGATAAAATAAAACGGAGCTGTCCGAGGAGGACAGCAACGGGTCCAGGCTGCCTGCTGGAGGGAGGAAGAAGGCTAGCGAGGAGCCTGAGATAAACATGCGGGTATTAGTGTAGGAGACACTAATTTGATAAAAAGGGATAATTACTGATAATTAATTATACTTTTAGACGGGGCACCACCTCCGATGATTCTCTGTGAGACTAGCTCGGAGGGAACGAGTCAGAATATTAACTGTCCAAGTTTGGCTTGAACACAAAAGATCAGTCTCAAATTGATCTGTTGAATTTCAATTTGCTCCTATTCTGAAGTCATGAATTCTTTCCACGATACCATTGATTTCCCACCTCAAATTAAAAGAGCACAGACAACGACATACGGTTAAATATGTTTATTTACTAAATAAATGCAGAATAAAGGATGTGAAATAATGATTCAAATATGTGACAACATTAACAGAAATTGTGAAATAAAATGAGGACAAGATGAATTCTAAATGATGGTGGGTTTTAGTGTAAGTAACTGATAATTCATCACTACGAATTAATGTTCATTCTGTCGAGGCGATATAGCGAGGGCTTTGAATTTGTGAGATATATCTATATCAGAGGAGGCTCGTCCATAGAGGCAGAGGAGGTTGGTCCTCCTCTATTTTTGAGAGGCAAGAGGAAGATCAATTTTTTTTTTTTTAAGAAAGAGTAACTGGTTGAAATAAATCATTACAAAATCTCAGTATCATTTATAAAATATTATATATATATTATATCATTAAAAAAAGTTTCTTCTTTGGAAGAAAACTTAAAACGGTTGAACAGCGACAGCTGCAGACGGAGGAGACAGAGCAGTCTGAGAGAGGAGCAGGGAGCAGGAAGGTGGGGGCTAGAGGAGGACGGAGGGCTTCTGTCCTCCGTGGGAGGGATCTCCTTCCATTGACTCAATGCATTTAAGATTTTTTCATGCTGATCTATGATTGGCTAAGACATGTAAAATGACGCGCTAAGGGAGGACGTCCTCCCTTACCAATCAGCAACCAGAATACAAGATTGACAGCAGGTTGGTCCAATAACAGTTCCTAAATTTCATTCTCACATTTATACAACCATAAACAAAAAATACTTCTATGTATTTTACAGCTTTCACTGCCAGCCATGCTCGGACAAGAAATATGGAGTTTTCAGCGATATTGGAATCGGTTTCAAAGGAAATATAAGCAAATTTCTGAAAGAAAAAAAACTGTTCGGAGAAATCAGAGAGAAGCAGTCAGAAACATAATTCATAGTTTTCGTTTCTTTCGTTCGTCCTGCTGGAGGACATAAAGTTAGCGGCACGACCGGGACAGCAACACAGTTACAGCACACACAATACAGAGCAGCAACAAAGCCACTGTTGTGAAAGTGATATGTTGATGGCTAAGGTAGCACAGGGGGTAGCGCAGTTGCTTGCCATTCAGGTGACTGGGGTTCGATTCTCAAAAAGGATGCAAATTTATATATTTTTTTGTCTTGTATATTAGCCTTTTAATGAAATGTTTTTTTTTAAAGAAGTCTTGTAAGTCATTGTTTTATTGCTTAATTTTCATTGAATATAAGAAAGTAGGGTTAATTAGTTGACTTGTATAAAATAGCATGACACCGTGGACTGGTTTTCCCTTCTGTCCTCCCCAATTTTTTCAGTCACCAGCCGTCACTGATCTATATATATTGCGGAGCTCCTCCGGTGACGTCAATAAAATATAAGTTCACATTACGAACTTATATTTTATTAAGTAATAAGTTTGTAATGTGAGCTGTAATATGAGCTGTGACGTCACTATATATATTCGAAGCTTCCACAAACACCAACTCTGATCTCATTCGAGTGTGACTCTTGTCGTGTGAAATGTTTAGCCTACTTTAGTTGAAGAAGAGTGGGGTCCCGGACTCCGGACGGTCTGGAGCAGCTTCATCTCCGTGCAGGGAGGCGGCGGCGGCGGTTTCGGAGCCGCTGTAGAGCGATGTCGTCTCGGTTCTGCTGAGGACAGCTCCTGGCCCTGCAGTGTTCTTGCCTGAGTGCGTTGGAGGCGGCCGGAACGATCGGATGCTACTTCTTCTCTAGGCTGTGGATTTCTTCAAGGCTTCTTGAGCAGTTAACTGCACCAACTTTATAATAATCACGAGTTCTGGTCAGAGTCTCTTTCTTGAGCTGATTATTGCGGAGCTCCGAACATATATATCGATTAGGTCTTATAAATAATGGGGAAAGAAACGCTGGCCTGGCGAGTCCATCTAAGTTACTTAATACAAAAACAAAAATAGCTTCTTCTGGCTTACTGAGCTGCAATACTTAATGATATAAAGAAATATAAAAAGAGGATTAATCTTGTTCTTGCTTCGGTTTCAAAATGGAGTTATTTTCAAAATAACGACGCGTTGTTTGGGTTAGGCTCTTGAAGCAGTTCAAATGTCCGGAGAAAAAGTCTGGAGCCACAAACAAAGCAAAGTACGGAGATTAGGTTTGAAAAATATAAGTTACACACGTGGCAGAAAAGATTAAGCAGGTACGGGTTACTAAAAAAGGAGAAGAGAAGAGAGAGAGCAACGTGAAGTCTGCTTTTTTAACACTTACGCTGAAGGCAGAATTGAGGGCGGACTGGCACGTCACTTCCTCCGCCGGGAAATCGCAAGAGTGGGCTGTGCGCTTTGCCCCATGACGAAAAAACTATGAAAGCTACAGCAAAAGTTAAATCCCACATTGATAATTTGGACTTGTAACTACATTTTAAAGTTTGAATGGTGTGTCTCGGTCAACGTATGCCAGAGATGTCTACCTTTGAAATCTTTTTTTCGATCTTTTCACCTGGTCTCATTCATGTCTATGAAGAAGAGTAGAAGCACATCATACGTGTGACCGAGACGCACGTTTTAATGTATAATTTGTATGGTGCGCTCAAAGGTGAGGTAGAAATTAAGTGCTAAAAGTTGTATTATGGAAAAATAGAGAGAGGCTACAGAGAAAGACAGAAGAGAGAGAGACAGAGAGACAGAGAGAGACAGAGAGAGAGACAGAGACAGAGAGAGAGAGAGAGGGAGAGAGAGCTTAAACTTGTGTCGAAAGTGCTTTTAAACACACATTTTGTGTGTCTGTGTGTGTGTGTGCGCGCGTGTGTGTGTGTCTGTAATAAAACTTATTACTTAATAAAATATAAAAATGGTTTAACGTTTTAAGATCACGATCGACTTATTCACCTAAATCCACCATGGTCTTTACATCCACATTTGTTATATGAAAACAAAACAAAGAAGAACATGACAGAAATTGTCTAATAGGAAAAAGGGAAGTTATTGGTTATAACAAGTCAAACACACAAGTACATACATTTTTAGCAGCACTGATGGCTTAAAAATATTTCGAAAAGGGTTAGCTTAATTTTTGGTACAAGAATATATGTTGGAGATGGGTGATCATGTTTATAAGCACAAATATAAAGTCCGTCTGTTCCAGAAACTCTCCTCTTAACTATACCCGGACTTACCACTAGGTGGAGCTGTGGCTCCATCACACTTTCAGAGATTAAATCTGAAATCATTAACTGTAGTTTCCTTGAACTCAGAAAACAGGGGGAAAAAGTATGTTTGGGTTCTCATCAAGCTGATTAAGAATATTTTGTCCTGCAACGAATGAGATTACATTTTAGTACTTTTTAGCATTACGACAGAAATTAAGGCTCTTCCTTTCTCCTGCTGGGAATGCAGAGACACTCTGGCTGGGTTGAGTGTCGTAATTCACACGTGTGGCACTTTGATGGCTCATGCCAGATGTGGAGGATATCTGTTGATGACAAGCCTGATATAACAGATTGGGATCTTGCTTTTCCCAGTGACCACTGAGCACTGAATTATAAACAGGCTGTCAAAGTGAACAATATCCAGATGTTAAAGGAGACCTTTCTGAGTCTCGGATGTCCAGTGTCTGTTAACATAAAAACTATATAAGTCAGGTAAGGGGGAACTTAAGGTGACAAATGGTCATCCTCCCACTTTCAGCGATAATCCTTTGGGGTCTGGCAACCCCCCTTTTGTGAACTCAGCCAGCAGTCCCTTATAACAAGAAATGTTTATTGTCCAGCACATGTTGTCTTTTCAGCATCGGAGTGTGAATGGAGTGAAGGGGAGGAAGAGAGTCAGGCCATTAGGGTGTCAGAGAAAGTGAGTCAGAGGGAAATCTGTGTGGACATGGAGATCGCATCTCTGTGATATAAAGATGAGACAAAGGACATGTTCCTACATTAGTTATCAGAAAACGTGCACACCCCGAGAGAGAGTCCCGCAAAATGATCAGGGTGAAAGAAATGTACGCCACCGTGAGTGACAGCAGAGATGAGGAGTTATCTGTGAGTGCTGGTTGGCTGAATCGTTTCCTCCGCTGCAACAACTTCACCTGCAGAAGACAACTACTGCCCAGCAGGATGCCGGAGAATTCAGCGAGAAGCTGGAGAAGTTTGTGACATTTTCATCCCGGATTTTTGAGAGGAAGGAATTACGTCTGTCCCAAATAAACGCCTGGTCTGTTCAGTGATTGAAACAATTAAACGCCCCCACTGTTATTTATTTTCCCTTCAGTGTGAGAGACACTATTGTGACCACGGTGAAAACGTTTTATAAAAAATATGAAAGAAAAAAAATCAACATCTTTGTTATAACTTGGGCGATAAAAGTAAGCATTTTCTGTTTATCTGTGCAGTATTGATTTAGTTCGAGACCGCGTTAAAACATTAACGTCAGCTCAGAGTTCATCATCTGGGACTAGAACATCCTTTCTGTTGCTAGGTCATTACTAAGGGTTGGATTATTTGCTGGAGTGGTAAACTACGTTCCATTACACATATGAGTCTACTGACGTGACTGAATTTTTTTCAGTTATTTGTCGGACCCCATGTGTTTCCATGGAAACGCGACACACATTCACAAAAACCTTTAAAATTTGAGAGCAAAATGTCCATCAACATGGATATATTTTGATTATACATTTTATTTGTGTTGGTATTAGTTGTATAATCGCAATATTACCCGAGAGGGTGTGCTTTAACGCCATTTGAGCACTTCAAGCGCCTCGGTCCTGACCGCATCACCCGAGAGGGTGTGCTCAAATGACGTTAAAGCACACCCTCTCGGGTAATATTGCTTAATTCAGGTCATGAGTAGTGGTGCACTTCTGCCTCTGGTGGACAAAATGACTATTACAAAAAGAAACACTGAATTTCCATGGCAAACACTTTTGCAATCTTACTCATGAAAAATGACGCACCAGAGGAACATAATTCTCATTTGTCCCTCTGAGCTTCTGTACATTTTTGTTTCCTTTCTGTGAATTCTTGAACATGAACAGTTCCAAACAAGGCTGTTGTGACTCTGCAGCCAAACTGGTCTGAAGTGTACAGAGGAGAGAGGATCACTCTCAGATGTGAGATCAAAGATGGAGGAGACACTGAGTGGGAGTATGAATGGAGAACAACCAGCTCAGAAAAACCTTCAGATCAAAATGAACACAGTATTACGTCTGTGACTGAATCCCACAGTGGAGACTACAGGTGTAAGGGCAGAAAGAAACATACGCAGCATTCTTCAACAGATTGGAGTGATCCTATCAAATCACATCACATTTCTTTCAAAGTGAAGATTATACAGCTCAATAAAAGCCTGTTTTTGTACATATTTATGTTTAAAGTAAATCTTCCGTGTATACTATCAAAACATGTTTTCATTTAATAAAAATCATTTTCCAACAGATCCCCAGCCTTTCCTCACTGTGTCTCCATCATGGCTGAGTGCTGGAGCCTCAGTAACTCTGAACTGTAGTGTTAAAGATCCATCTGCAGGATGGAGGTTCTATTGGTATAAGAGGGTTCCTCATCCATCAAATATCTACTACAGCTATGAGCAGCTACCTGGCAGCAGCAGTGGGACTGAACAGGATTCCTACAATGTTCATGGACAGACACACACAGCAGGATATGTGTGCAGAGCTGAAAGAGCAGATCCAGTGTATTCCACTGAGTACAGTGACTCTAAGTTTGTCTGGTCAGCAGGTCAGTTTGTTTCTATCTCGTAAGAAACAGATGTTATATCAGCTCTGTTCATCTTGTTTCTAAATTATGGTAAACAAAAAGTATCTGGAAAAAGAACATTAATATACTGTGGTCCTATGATCTTGTCTCTCTCTCTCACTAGCATCAAGCTGAACGTTATACTTTCCACCTTACTGGGTGGAATTTACTTGTTCTGTCCTCACTCTTTAACATAATACACAAAAAGACAGATATGATATCTTGGCTAAAAATCTGCTCTCATTTACAAAAAGTACTTTTAGTCTGGTACTTTTACTCAGCTGTAGTCACTTGGTTGTCTATCATTTTAGAATGTACTTAAAATTGTAGCAACAGGTCAAAATAGAAATCATAATTGTACTAACATACTGAACTCTGTTACAATAAAAACAAAGCTAAGGACGATTTGAATGGAGGCATTTTCTATCTGAAGATCTCTGTGCTCTGTTTGACCTCTTATCACATGTTGTTTTTCAGATATTCACTCATCAGCATCTCTCACAGTGAATCCTGATAGTGCTCAACACTTCACCTCTGACTCTGTCTCACTGAGCTGTGAGGGAAACTCTGCTGGGTGGAGAGTAATGAGGTCATCACCTGAGTGCAGATACCAGTTAGTCTGCTCTGACTGGTGGGGGACAATGACTGGATCAACATGCAACATAAACACTGACAGGACCAGTGATACAGTGTACTGGTGTGAGTCTGGATCAGGAGAGTTCACCAACGCAGTCAACATCACTGTACAGGGTATGATTTCATTACATTATGTTTTTCACTTATCACTTCAAACATCCCGTTGTGTGTTGAGGAGGACAGCACACTGACATGTTAAGAGTTCTGCCCAACACTCTGCTTCATCATCTCTCCAGTAATTAATGGTTTTCACTTAATAAACATAGTTGAGTATTTAATCACACTGTGATTTTAACCATGTATAAATATAGAATATAGATTTGAGGCTGATTTGTTCTTCAGTTTTTAGGTCCATGATCACCATTTAAAGTCCAGTGTGAAAGATTTAGTGATATTTAGCCGTGAGTTTACAGATTCAGCCAACTGAAAGGGTTCTTGAACATTAGACACACAAGGTGTATGAAGATGAAGCGTCAGATTTCACTGTTAAATCAGTGACAACAATGTAAAAGAAAAAAACCCAGTATGTCTTTTTTCATCTCTCTACATCAGCTCATTCACAAGTTCCTCAACCAGCTGATCTCTGACTGAAACCTCATATTCTTTGACTGTTTAACAGATGGAGATATGATCCTGCTGAGCCCTGCCCATCCTGTGACTGAAGGACATTCTGTTAGTCTGAGCTGCAAATCAAGAAATCAAACATTTGACTCCATTGTGTTTTTCTACCACAATGAGAAAGTCATTCAGAGTGACAGCAGATGGGAGTTAAATATCTCTGCAGTGTCAAAGTCAGATGAAGGATTCTACAAGTGTCAACACTCAGGACGAGAGTCAGCACAGAGCTGGATGTCAGTTCAGGGTGAGTAGGATTAAAACAATTGCTACATTTTTTTGTAAACTGTTTTTGACGGAGAAATAAATTTAGACGAATGTTGTTTTCCTAGTTGATCAGTTGTATCCGAAGCATGATCAGACAGACCCAAAGTGACGACTCTGTGGGAGACAGAAGTCTGTGTTATGAGTTCACTCTGTGATGGACTGACAGTCTGTTCAGGATGTAACCTCGCTCTTATCACATGTGAGCTTGATAATCACCCTGTGACCCTGCAACGTATTTAACAGTTGTCTTTTATCAATTAAAACTAGGGATGTCCCGATCCTACAGAGCCGATACGGGCATTTTTCCACTGAATGGAATCGGCAATTTTTAACGTGGACCTAAGCCCGATTTTTTGTTTTTACGTCAAAGCACAATTTGTGTCAGAACGCAGACTTGCCTGTAATGTTACTCTGGCAAACTTGTGGACAAAATGTCTGCAGTGTGGAAACATTTTAAATTAGAAAGCGAAAGAAGTCCAACTGCGACATGTAACATCTACAATCACTAAGGTGGTAACATAAGAGCTGCATTTAATACTACCCATTGGATGCGGTACATAAAAAACACTCAAAAAATACATCGAGTTCACTCGAGAGTACATGCAAAGGCACAGAAGCAGCAAACACTCGCAGATACTCTCAAATAGTTCTGCAACGATGAGTCGGTGTAATCGATTACGCGACAATAAAACTTGGCGACACAAATTGTTTGCGTCAACACGACGTGTTTATTATTATTGTTATTATCATTTAAAAAAAGAAAAAAAAAGGATTTGGGCTGGAGCAAATTGTTTTAGCAGTCCTAAAACATTTTGCACGGGTCTTATTTTGCAAACCCGCAGCCGCCCGTACCCGTCCTACTTAAAACCGCATCCGACCCGTTTCCCGACAGCAGCACAAATTACATTCCGCACCCGAGCCGACCCGCTGTAAATTGATACCGACGCCCGAGCTGCACCCGGAGCAAAATTAGACTGACGCAATTTTTAAAAATGAAAGTAAGCCAGCCAGACTGGGGAATGAGAGTTCTGGGAGGGCGCAAGCACGCATGAATCATGTGCTCATATGAAATATACCGTATTGACCCGAATACAGGATGACCCTGATTATAAGACGACCCCACTTTTCAAGACTTATCTTCAGAAAAAGACTCTGATAGCCAAAATACATTTCTCAATAACAAACTCACATACCCTCCTGTCAGTCTCTTGAAAGCGGCCGCTTAGAGGACCGCGATAAGCTTTTATCTTACTGTTAGCGTTTTCAGACGGTATTTTTGGACCCGCCATCTTCGGACGTTACACTCTGTAACTCCATATTTCTTGGCTGGCTGACAGTTGTTTGTCACCTCCGCTGCATTGATCACCATTCATCCATTAGTGTGCAACCAAAAAGTGATTTATTAAAATTCATAGTTATTAAAAATGCAACAGATCTCGAATGACAACGGCAAGAGGGGTTGTTGTGAACTTGTGCTGCCCCATGTGTCACCATACAAGAGGCCGGCTGGAGACGAGCTCTTTAAATACATTTATTGGTTAATAATGTGTACAGACGTGAAGGGTGGTCAGTAAAATCTACTATGAAAATAAGAGGTTTCTGTCTGACAGCAATGATATCAGTAATAATTCATGTGTAGGATATTAAATCAGTACAAAGCAGTAACAATATAAATTGGATAAAACACTGAATAGTAAACCTCAACTTAATGCTATGATTTATAACATAATGATAATTAATTTGTAGGAGCTATGTTGTCCGGGGCTTAATGCCCCTGGTAGGGTCTGGTAGGGTCTCCCAAGGCAAACAGGTCCTAGGTGACGGGTCAGACTAAGATTGGTTCACAAGCCCCTAATGAAAGGAAAAACACCAAGGACGTTCACGTCGCCCAGATTGGCATCATCGGGGCCCCACCCTGGAGCCAGGCCTGGGTTCAGAAGAGGCCGGTGCAGTGGGATATGGGTAGCAGTCGTGGGCGGGGGCCCCAGTGACCCAATCCCCGGATGGTGACTCTTGCCATGGGGACATGGAATGTCACCTCGCTGGGGGGGAAAGAGCCTGAGCTGGTGCGAGAGGTTGAGCGGTACCGGCTAGAAATAGTCGGGCTCACCTCCACGCACAGTCTGGGCTCTGGAACCCAACTCCTTGAGAGAGGCTGGACTCTCTTCTATTCTGGAATTGCCCGCGGTGAGAGGCGGCGAGCTGGTGTGGGCTTGCTTATAGCTCCTCAGCTCAGCCACCATGTGTTGGAGTTTTCCTCGGTGAACGAGAGGGTCGCTTCCCTGCGCCTCCGGGTCAGGGATAGGACTCTCACCGTTGTCTTGGCTTATGGGCCGAACAGCAGTGCTGAGTACCCGGCCTTCTTGGAGTCCCTGGGAGGGGTACTGGAGAGTGCTCCAACTGGGGACTCCGTCGTTCTACTGGGGGACTTCAACGCCCACGTGGGCAGCGACAGTGTTACCTGGAGGGGTGTGACTGGGAGGAACGGCCTCCCCGATCTGAACCCGAGTGGTGTTTTGTTACTGGACTTATGTGCTAGTCACAGTTTGTCCATAATGAACACCATGTTCATGCATAAGAGTGTCCATATGTGCACGTGGCACCAAGACACCCTAGGCCGGAGGTCAATGACTTTGTGGTCGTGTCATCTGACCTCCGGCCGTATGTCTTGGACACTCGGGTGAAGAGAGGGGCTGAGCTGTCAACTGTCAATCCCCAAACCCGGTGGTGGACACCGAAAGTAGATAGATAGATAGAATTACTTTAATGATCCCAGACTGGGAAATTATTTTGTTACAGCAGTAGTGGGTCAGCAAATAAAACGTTTCGTACATAACATAAATAGAATCCAATATAAACATAGTGTATATATACAGTGCACAGTGTGCTATAAACAATAAACAATAACAATATATACAACAAAACAAAATATGCAAAATATACTATAACAATAATGATATATACAACAAAACAGTAGAGAGACCAGAGTTCTCTGTCAGGCAGAGGTGAGAGAGTTATTATATAAAGTGATGGATTGTGGCAGGAAAGATTTCCTGTATCTATTGCTACGACAGCGAAGCTGAAGCAGCCTTCCGGAGAAGGTGCTCCGCTGTCTGACCAGTGTGAGTTGGAAAGGGTGGAGAGGATTATCCATGATGGATAACAGTTTTTTCAGTGTCCTCCTCTCCACCACAGCCTCCAGAGTGTCCTGTTTGCAGCCAATCACAGAGCCAGCCTTCCTGATCAGTTTGTTGAGTCTGTTGGTGTCGCTGGCTCCGATGCTGCTTCCCCAACAAACCACAGCAAAGAAAAGTACACTGGCCCCCACAGACTGATAAAAGATCTCCAACATCTTGCTGCACACGTTGAAGGATCTCAGCTTCCTCAGGAAGTAAAGTCTGCTCATCCCCTTCTTGTACACAGCTTCAGTGTTAGATCTTCAGTCCAGTCTGTAGTTGATGGTAACACCCAGGTACTTGTAATCCTCCACCGCCTCCACATCCCTTCCCAGAATGCCCAGAGTTGTCATAACTCACAACAAAAATCTAAACAGAAATACAAAAAACTACTAAAAAAAACTACGAAAAGCTTGGAAACCCACAGGAGCTGCTGCAACAGGCTGCCAACTAGTACGGCGCCATGGTAACAACGGTAACAAAGTAAGGGTTGCTGTCAAGCTGAAGAAGGAGTCTGGCTGGCCCGGGGGACTCCTGAGGCAGCTGACGGGTACCAGCAGGCCAAGCGTGCGGCAGCACGGGCAGTCGCGGAAGCAAAAACTCGGGTCTGGGAAGAGTTCGGGGAGGCCATGGAGGAGGACTACCGGTCGGCCTCAAAGAAATTCTGGCAAACCATCCAGCGCCTCAGGAGGGGGAAGGAGTCCTCCACCAACACTGTTTATAGTGGAGGTGGGGAGCTGTTGACCTCAACTGGGGACATCGTCGGGCGGTGGAAGGAATACTTCGAGGATCTCTTCAATCCCATTGACATGCCTTCCATAGAGGAAGCAAAGGCTGGGGACTCGGAGGTTGACCCATTCATCACCCAAGCCGAAGTCACTGAGGTAGTCCGGAAGCTCCTCAGTGGCAAAGCACCGGGGGTGGATGAGATCCGCTCTGACCACCTCAAGTCTCTGGATGTTGTGGGGCTGTCTTGGCTGACACGTCTCTGCAGCATCGCGTGGCAGTCGGGGACAGTGCCTCTGGACTGGCAGACCGGGATGGTGGTCCCCCTATTCAAAAAGGGGGACCGGAGGGTGTGTTCCAACTATTGGGGGATCACACTCCTCAGCCTCCCTGGGAAAGTCTATTCCAGGGTACTGGAGAAGAGAATTCGGCCGATAGTCGAACCTCGGATCCAGGAGGAACAATGCGGTTTTCGTCCTGGCCGTGGAACACTGGACTAGCTCTATACCCTCCGCAGGGTGCTCTAGGGTTCAAGGGAGTTTGCCCAACCAGTCCACATGTATTTGTGGACTTAGAGAAAGCATTCGACCGTGTCCCTCGTGGCATTCTGTGGGAGGTGCTCTGGGAGTACAGGGTCGGAGGCCCTCTGTTAAGGACTGTACGGTCCTTGTATGACCAGAGCAGGAGCTTGGTTCGCATTGCCGGCAGTAAGTCAGACCTGTTCCCGGTGCATGTTGGACTCCAGCAGGGCTGCCCTTTGTCACCGGTTCTGTTCATTATTTTTATGGACAGAATTTCTAGGCGCAGCCACGGGCCGGAGGGGATCTGATTCAGGAGCCACTGGATTTCAGCTCTGCTTTTCGGGGATGATGTGGTCTTGTTGGCTCCTTCGAACCAGGACCTCCAGCATGTCCTGGGGCGGTTTGCAGCCGAGTGTGAAGTGGCTGGGATGAGAATCAGCACCTCCAAATCCGAGGCCATGGTTCTCGACCGGAAAAAGATGGCTTGATGAGTTTCCTCCGCAGGGTGGCAGGGCGCTCCCTTAGGGTGAAGAGCTCTGTCACCCAGGAGGAGCTCGGAGTAGAGCTGCGGCTCCTCCACATCGAGAGGAGCCAGCTTAGGTGGCTCGGGCATCTGTTTTGGATGCCCCCGGGACGCCTCCCTCGGGAGGTGTTCCTGGCATGTCCCGCCGGGAGGAGACCCCGAGGAAGACCCAGGACATGCTGGTGTGACTATGTCACTCAGCTGGCCTGGGAACGCCTTGGGATCCTCCCGGAAAAGCTGGAGGCAGTGTCCGGGGAGAGGGAAGTCTGGGTGTCTCTGCTCAGGTAGCTGCCCCTTCGACCCGGCCCGGGATAAGCCGACGAAAATGGATGGATGGATGGATGGATAATTAATTTGTAAGATATGTTATCAATGAAAGACTGTAATAATTAGTATTAGGCATTACAATGTGATAGAAAAATATATATATATTGCAGAGACGATAACTGAATTAATCACTCTGGATAACCAGCTCATCTCTGTGGTAGAGGATCATTGTTTTCTTCATGACCTGGAGTTTTCGAATTCCCGGTATGCCCTACCTTCTAGTCATTACATTACATTGACTCCACTTCCAAGTTACAACGTGCTGATATGCGCACTGGTTTGGTGGGTCTCATACAGCAGAGCATGTAAAGCAGGCAATCGATGAGATGCTGAACAATGTGAAATAGACAGGCAACGCGTCCACGTCATTTTATGTGACAACATAAGGAATATGTAAGATGCAGTGGATGGTATGGAGGTACCAAGCCTGAGCTGCGTCTCACACACTTTAGCTGCTGTACTCAAGGAAGGTGGTAGGCCAATGTTGTAACAGCATATGCAGAATAAGAAAGAGCCATATGAAATTATTTACTTTTTATTAACAAAATAAAAAAAAAAACCTAATAAGGAACAACTTGGATGCAGGTACTTTTTTTCTTAACGCAGCAGTATTATCCAGGAAAATATTAGTTAAGGCTGAGTATTGGATCGGGACTTGGTATCAGCAGATACTAAATATTAAAGGACTCAGATTAGATCGGGATTAAAAAAAAACCTGATCGGGACATCCCTAATTTAAACCACAGTGAAAGTGTTCAAAGTCTTCAACACTTAAACAAGGTTTTGCCTTCACAAATGTAACATTCAGTAGTGAAACTTAAAAATAGATAAAGAAACCCAGAAAAAAGAGACATGACATGTGAGAGAGATCATGGACCAGGTTTAAACTAATATGTCTCAAGTATTTATAAAATAATTCAGTGTTAACATTAATTTACGGTTCAAGTATTTCTAATGTGTGTGTGCTGCACTATATAAACTGGACTTAATCACAGTGACATTAATTTCCTTGTTCTGTCTTTGTTCTAATTCGAACAACAAAAGGACCAAATGCTGAACTGAGGGCTGATGACAGAGACATTCCTGTAGGGGGCAGTGTGACCCTGACCTGCTCTGTGAACCCATCATCATCTGGTTGGAAATACTTCTGGTACAGAGGAGAGAAAACCTCTGAACCTCTGACCTCTCAACTCTCAGCTGGACCAATCAGAGTCTCAGAGGGAGGAGTCTACTGGTGCAGAGGAGGAAGAGGAGAGCCAGTTAACTACACAGAGTACAGTGATTCAGTCACTATCAACAAAATCAGTGAGTTTGACCTTTGTATTGGAAACAGAATAAAGATATATGTTGTGTTAATTGATTGAAAAACATTGTATGTTTGATGTAGATTTAACTTTTCTTCATTTTTGTTTCCTTTCTGTGAATTCTTGAACATGAACAGTTCCAAACAAGGCTGTTGTGACTCTGCAGCCAAACTGGACTGAAGTATACTTTGGAGAGAGGATCACTCTCAGATGTGAAATCAAAGATGGACGAGACACTGAGTCATTTTCCAACAGATCCATGGCCTGTCCTCACGGTGTCTCCATCATGGCTGAGTGCTGGAGCCTCAGTGACTCTGAACTGTAGAATTGAAGATCCATCTGCAGGATGGACGTTCTACTGGTATAAGATGGTTCCTGATCCATCATATGTCTACTACAGCTATGAGCAGCTACCTGGCAGCAGCAGTGGGACTGAACAGGATTCCTACATTGTTCATGGACAGACACACACAGCAGGATATAGTTGCAGAGCTGGAAGAGGAGGTCCAGAGTATTCCACTTATTACAGTCTACCTAAGTTTGTCTGGTCTGCAGGTCAGTTTGTTTCTATCTCTTAAGAAATAGATGTTATATGAGTGTAGCAGCTTAAATCTGGTTGCTTTTAGATCGAAGAACACCACTCAGACCAGGAATCAGGATCTGCACATTTATTTCCTATAGCAGTGGCACACACACAGGCTGTCAGGCGCTCTCAGTCTCCCCTGCATCAGGTCATAAAATAAGCAAATGAGGACAAAATCTCTGTCAAATTTTCGCCGGCCAAAACAAACGTAAATATATTAAGCAGCACGTTAGCAATGATATTGTAATGTTTGTATTTGGTTTGAGGTGTCTGCACACTTACACATTCAGAGCTAATCTGTAATAGTGATTATTGATTTCCCTTACTGTAAGGTTAGAGAGATGGCGGATGTGATGTTTACATAGCTAGTATTTTCTAGATTTCCTAGATCGAAGGATAGGATTTCTGTTAGAGCAGAGGGCAAAGCATTGGGCAGAACTTTGTCATAAATTTGAGAAACCCAGGTAGCAGCTGTGCCTGGAAGGACGCTGGCACTGAGATCTGTTTTCAATAAAGATTGCTCTAACATTCCACCAGCCTGGCTTCCGCAGAATCATTTTATCGACATACTATACACCGACACCTTTGATGAAGAAAGCCCAGAAACTACAAGTTTAAGACAAAGTAAATCATGCTGACTTAACCAACAGACAGAGAGCATCACAACCCATCTTACCAGCGCAAAAGCTTCCCAACTTTTGCCAGGAAGGTAGAGCTACGTCAGTATAACATTGTTGTGTACCATTAATTAAAGTCCCCCCGCTAAAACAGGTGACACACACCCATAAAAGAAACTTGTTCAGTTTAACATTGATTTTACAGAAATATGGACATGAAGAACATGGAGAATATTACACACAGGTTTTGAGAATGTTCACAAATACCAAAGATTAGAAATAAAATAGATGATAATATGTGCAACATATTGACACAGCTACATCAGCTCTGTTCATCTTGTTTCTAAATGGTGAGAAACAAACAGCATCACGGAAAAAAATAATAATGATAATTTTCTGTGGTCTTATGATCTTGTCTCTCTCACAGAAAGACAGATATGATATCTTGGCTAAAACTCTGCTCTCATTTACAAAAAGTACTTTTAGTCCAGATACTTAAGCTCTTCTTCTGCTTGCAGCAGCTGGAGTCACTTGGTTGTCTATCATTTTAAAATATTCTCAAAATTATAGCAAGAGGTCAAAGTAGAAATCATAATTTTACCAAAATACTGAACTTTTTTACAATAAAAACAAAGCTAAGGACTATTTGAATGGATGCATTTTCTATCTGAAGATCTCTGTGCTCTGTTTAACCTCTTGTCACATGTTGTTTTTCAGATATTCACTCATCAGCATCTCTCACAGTGAGTCCTGACAGAGCTCAACACTTCACCTCTGACTCTGTCTCACTGAGCTGTGAGGGAAACTCTACTGAGTGGAGAGTGAGGAGGTTATCACCTGAGGACAGATACTGGTTAGACTGCTCCACCTGGGGGACAATGACTGGATCAACATGCAGCATAAACACTGACAGCACCAGTGATACAGTTTACTGGTGTCCTTCTGACTCAGGAGAGTTCGGCAACGCAGTCAACATCACTGTACAGGGTATGATTTCATTACATTATGTTTTTCTTTGACTTATTACTTCAAACATCCCGTTGTGTGTTGAGTAGGACAGCACACTGACATGTTAAGAGTTCTGCCCAACACTCTGCTTCATCATCTCTCCACTAATTAATGGTTTTCACTTAATAAACATAGTTGAGTATTTAATCAGACTGTGATTTTAACCATGTATAAATATAGGATATAGATTTGTGGCTGATGTGTTCTTCAGTTTTTAGGTCCATGATCACCATTTAAAGTCCAGTGTGAAGGATTTAGTGACATTTAGCTGTGAGTTTACAGATTCCGCCAACTGAAAGGGTTCTTGAACATTAGACACACAAGGTGTATGAAGATGAAACATCAGATTTTATGATCACTGTTAAATCAGTGACAACAATGTAAAAGAAAAAAACCCAGTATGTCTTTTCTCATCTCTCTACATCAGCTCATTCTCAAGTTCCTCAACCAGCTGATCTCTGACTGAAACCTGGTATTCTTTGACTGTTTAACAGATGGAGATATGATCCTGCTGAGCCCTGCCCGTCCTGTGACTGAAGGACATTCTGTTAGTCTGAGCTGCAAATTAAGAAGTCAAACATTTGACTCCATTGTGTTTTTCTATCACAATGAGAAAGTCATTCAAAATGACAGCAGATGGGAGTTAAATATCTCTGCAGTGTCAAAGTCAGATGAAGGATTCTACAAGTGTCAACACTCAGGACGAGAGTCAGCACAGAGCTGGATGTCAGTTCAGGGTGAGTAGGATTAAAACAATTGCTGCATTTTCTTTTGAACTGTTTGTTTTTGACTGAGAAATAAATCCAGATGAATATTGTTTTCCTAGTTATTCCAGCGGTGTCCAGGCCTGACAGCTCTTCATTTCCTGTACTGTTGATTGTTGGGCTGGTTTGTGGAATCGTTCTTGTTATTCCTCTGCTCGTTTTGTTTTGCTACAGAGCGTCCAAGGGTGAGACCTTCTTCTTCTATTATTATATGTTCTTTAATTATTCAAATACACACACATACTCTGACCTTATGAGAGAGAACAGCAGTATAACAACCATCTAACAACAAGTGTCTCTTTCACAGATTCAGGCTTCGTCAGGTAGGTGCAACACTCTCTCATCTCATGTTGAACGTAACATCAACACATTTTTATGTTCCTATTCAAATGTTCTGTATCTGATACGTGTTGTAGACCAGTCCAGTCTGAGAGCACCAACGCAGATCATGTGGAGTACGAGAATGTTCATTACTCCGCTCTTCAGCACGGTAAGCAGTTAAACTAAACTTTATTTGTCACATATTATATTTTCAGTTATCTAATAAAATCTTAGTTTGTTTAATTAGTTTTGTAAACTAACCTTGGCTTAAAATGTATTTTTCTGTAGGTGATGTTTGTCTCTAGGACACAATCAGTGGCCGTCAAGAAGCTGAACATGGTATAGTTTATACCTTTTATTCACCATGGAGCTCAATACAAACTGTGAAACACTTGACAGAAACTGGATCACTGTTAGGGGTCTCTGGATCAGAGACAAACACAAAGTGACCACACCATCAGAGGATCAATAAATCAAGCTTAACTCCCATGAAGATAGAAAAGCAACTTCATCACAGATACATAATTTGATAAACACACACACAAGAATCCAATCAGGTGAAATGTGACAAAGGAAAGCTGTCTTGTAGTCATCTTGAGGACGATCAGTCGTTCCTAAAACACTTCTTAGTTGGTGAACAGGAAGAAAGACTGGAGGTGGGTTAAGATACACCACAACTCTGCAATGAATTAACTTTTAACTCAAACTGTTAAGATGATATTATCATTTGCACAATAGAATTGTTTGGTTGTCTCAGTATTTTTGAGCCTATAAACACATTTTAAATGATCCAAAGAATCTGAGGTCTCACATGATTCATTACTTGTTACAGTTAAAGTGATTAAACTCACCTTGTATGGATTTTAATTTCTCTGTAGGTGATGTTTGTATCTATGACACAATCAGAGGCCGTCAAGAAGCTGAACATGGTACAGTTTATACCTTTTATTCACCATGGAGCTATTAAAAATACTAGAATAAGACTATTAACTGTCAGTGATCCATGGGGGGGGAGGAATGGAGAGAAACAGATAGGGGAGGAGAGAGAAAGAGAGGACAGTGAAATGTGATAAAACATGTTGATTGTGACGTCGTCCTGAAGCTTTTTGTTCACTTTGTTTCTTTCAGCTCCATAAAGAAATCTGTATCAACTAAACCAACAGAACCGACGACAACATGAAAAACTCCATCTGTACTTTGACAGCTTCTCTGTGATCACTGTGTGCAGCTGCGCTGAACAAATAACACACAGCATTTTGTAAAGTTAATCTAACAGCAGCTCATTTAAAATAACTGTACCATATGGTTTTAATCTTCTGTTGTATTTGGTATAAAGAGTTTAGATCATCACATATAATCATTAAATGTTTGGTTGTTTACGTCCGGTATGTTCTGACACCTTTGTTGTTGTTTGTTGTTGCAGAGAACAAATATTATGTGTGGACACTCGGTACGAGGTGATAGTGCCACTTTAAAGTCAGCTTCTTTTGTAGCTCCTGATTAAAAAGAGTTAAAGATTTAGAACATTTAATGTATTTTATGTGAAAAACATCCTGTTAACATACAAGCTTCTTCTGTCATTTTAAAAATGCTTGATATTCTCTATATTTCATGTTTTTTAGATTTAAATGTATTTTCAAAAGGTGGTTGACCATTTTCTGCATCAATAAACTTGTTCCATCAATAAGCTGTCAGCAGTGTTCCTCATAGATTTAGAGGGAACCAGGGCCGGAGTGGGACTCATTTTCAGCCCCTGAGTTTCATGCCTCAGACCGGCCCACTTTAGATCACAACCTATTATATTAAAATAATGTAATAATAACTTTAACTGTTAAGCCCTATAATAGAGCACTGTTCTCTAAAGCCTTGTCATTCTAACTCCAATTCAGCACAAGTAATGGTTGCTTCACAATGTGGATTTATTTCAACATGAGTGCACATCTCCACCATTATTCTTTGCAACACAACATACTTTTCAACAAATTCAAAAAAGAATAAAAGAATTAAATACTAAATAAAAAAAGAAGAAAATGTAAAAAGTGTTACACTCTCTTATAACATTATAATCAGAACTTAGATTTCATAAACAAAACATCAGAATCTCCTTTTCTGCAATATCAAATATCAACCAAATTAGTGTTCACAGATATCTAATCCCTAAACATGAAATGGAATATGATTCCTTCCCTTCCTCACCACTGGCTCCTGCTCTGCCTCTGACACTAAATCACATTTTAAAAATCGTTATAATTCTCAACACAAATCTCCCTTTTTCAAGTCAGTTTTATTATTATTTATTTTATTTATTTATTTATATGCACAATGATAAAACAAGAATTCTGTTTAATAATACAAAGACAACTAATTGTGCAGGAGAGGAAAGTTTTATTATTGTAGTGCTGAATCATCTATCATGATCAATTATCTCATTTATCATACAGAGCAGGTCTACACCATACTCTTCATTATAGTAATTCTAATAATATTCAGTGAATGAACAATCCTACCTGCCCACTCTGGACCTGTGGCGGGCTCCAGGCTGCTGCTTCATGCTGCATCTTATATCTGAGGGGCTACAAGACAAAGTTTCTCAGTTATATTTTGTCGCATCACACTATTATTTAAATTATGTAACTTCAGGTTAGGCAGCCTATATGTTACAACGCCACACAATTCATTGCCTTGATGGGCTAATTAATTAACTTAAACGTAGCAGGTAGCAGCAAGTTGCATTTTGTTCATCTTGCCTTCTTACCCGTTTCATCATCTTCATTGGTCGTTTCAGACCGCGAGCTCGTTTTATTGAAAAAGCTGCAGATTTTTGCACATTTGGCTGCATCTGTCTCCAGTGACTTTTCTCTTTTTAATTCTCGTGTTTTTAGCCCGGACAAGTCCTCACGTCACTTCCTCCTCCTCACATGACAGACTGTCAGTGTGTTTGTGTTCACCATTTTTGATCCCACCTGACGAAGACTTGTTCTCATTCTTCATCCACTAATGACTGAAGACTCACAAACTCATATATGTATTTATTTAATTTAACTCAGTGGAAACAGACTAGGATTTCAACGATGCTTAACTTAAAGTTTGATATTATATATTATTATATTATAATATAATAAGTGATTTATATCTTTTGTCTTTTGAACTGTTTAAAAAGCATCAATTACTTTAATAATGTATAAATATACAGACAGTTTACTGCTGACAAAAAGCCTCCAGAACATCCTGATGGATCTTTTGTACATGAAGGTGAAATAAGAGCTCATCTTCATGTTCTCTATCACTTCTGGTTCTTTCACTTTCCAACCAGTTGTCACAGGCGATGTGTGAGACATGTTCACTGGGATCAGTCAGCTGGATGATGGACTTCATACAGAAACAGCTTTAACTAAACATCTTGTGGAAACAAAACATCTAAATCTTGACTCTAAACATTGAGTCTATAGAGGACATGTTCAACTATGAGACACATGATGCTAAATTCAATCATGTTCCTGTTTATTAGCAGTTGTTGTCTCATGACGTTATATCGAGACACTGTTTATATGTGTTCATAATGTTTCAGTGTTACATGTTTACATCACTGACATTATGTCGTCACACCTTTACATCCTGGTTTGTCTGTCTGCCTCCATGCAGCACGTGTTCTGTGTTGTTCACAGTCTTTTGGCGCCATCTTGTGTCAGAAGAGCAACACAGCAGCTTAGCATTAGCATCCAGACTGTGTCCAGTCAGGAAGTCCTTGTGTGTGATGATGAGGATGATGAAGACAGAGGAGTGTTTAGAAGACTAAAGACAGACTGTAGATGTTGGTTGTGGTACATGTGAGGACTGAACTGTGATCACATGACTCTTCACCTCTGTCTCCTCTCACAGGGAGAAGATGATCTGCAGGATCCTGCTGCTCATCAGCCTCAACTGTGTCTCTGGTCAGTTTACAGCTTCACTTTCTGACACTGTGATTCAATGAAGCAGTTAAAGTGGCCCACATGTGAGCAAACAGCTGATGTTGATGAGCCTCTGCAGCTCTGAGACGTCACTAAACTGTTCACACAAACATGGAGATGGAGTTTAAAGGCTGCCATGTTAAAGCTGTCAGTGTGTCTGCTCCTCACTTTCCCTCTCTGTCTCCTCAACAGGAACATTTGTAGTGAATGTGACACAGACCTCCTATCAGGCAGAGGAGAACCACAACATCACACTGGAATGGACGTTCACAACCACAGCTGACACTTCCCCCGACTCACTTTATATCACAAAGTCTCAGTCCTGTTTCATCTAAGTGGAGGTGTTGAGGTCCCAGAGTCTCGGGATCAACAGTTTGTAGGACGAGTCCAGTGGGACAAAGACGTCCTCAGAGACGGACGACTCAGACTTCATGTGTCCAGACTCAGGACTGAGGACTCAGGACAGTACCTGTGTGATGTGAGGACAAACTATGGTGTGGACTTTGGTGATTGTCGGCTCAACGTCTCTGGTAAGTTGGTTGAGTAGAAGTCAGTAGAACTTTATTAACAGGTTCAATTCAGCAGCTTTTTTGGATCAATAAGAACCTGAAGAAAAGTATTGAGGACGACCACAATCCTTCACTTCATTCTAACAGTATCTGAGAAATATGTCACAACTTCAGCTGTTCTGTTGTTTGGTCTCTTTACAGCAGCGAGGGATCAACCAGAACCTGAGAGACCGAATACAGCAAGTTGAGGAAGGATCGCCCTCTACAGTGGACTAACAGATAATTTTCATTTCAGATATCCAAAAAAAAAAAAAAAACTAGATCGTCTGATCTGTGTCGTCCAATCACACGCGTCTGTTCGACTGTTTTAACCCTCTGACTCTTATCACTCTTAACGGTCTCATTAAGTTGTTGATCAAACTATTATAAATCCTCCAGTTGCATGTTGTACATGTGTACAAGTTACACAGATATCTTGAAGTTTCCAGATCTGACCCACCAGGATGTTTGGATGAAGACATAAAAACTTTAATACACACTCTGACATGAAGGGACATGATAGTTGCTGAAGGGCTCTGAGGCTGTTTGGATGAATGAAAAACACAACTGACAGCTTATTGCTGGAAAAAAACTGTTTATTGATGTATAAAATATTCAAAAGATTTTAAAATATGACAAATATAAGATTCCTTTGAGGTGAAACAACACACAGAATACCTCTCATCTTAAAAAGGACAGAAAGAACATACGTACTGTACATGCAGGATGTTGTTTGATAGCAGATTATTACTTCTATCCAAAGTCAGTGTTGACGTCTATCCTAGATCTAACACTGAACAAAGACTCTGACTTTAAAGCTGGAACCCTGCGACACAAGCTCAAACATCTTCTATCAGACTTGCATTCAATGTTTCCAACAAAACTTAACAAAATCAAAAGGTGACAACAAAACTGTAAAAATGAAAATTAACGAAGAAGTGCGTGAAGAAAATAGGGATTTTGTTTCAGTACTCATATGAAGCCATTATTTTACATAATCTGCCAACAAATAAACTGTACAGAATACTGAGCATGTCTCGTATTTCTACAGCAGTTGAATGAAATGCTGTCGACCAGTTTCCTCTTCCTCCTCTCCTCTCTCCTCACAGGCCTGGAAGAACAACACAACAAACAAAGGTACTGGGTTACTCAAGATGTGAAGATGCTTTCTGACATGTTATTCTGGCTTCTATCCATTTGATCAGCTGTGGAAGATGTCACGACAGTATTGATGTTATACGGCAGCATTGTTACCGAGAGATGATCCCGGTTTGACTTCAGAATAAACAGTTTCATCTGCTGCTGCAGGAGCTGATCATCCTATAAATGAAGATAAGACATGGACATTGTCAGGGTTCACGTCTCCACTGGAGTAGTTTACATTTTTACAGACTTGAGTTATGTGTGAAGTAAAACAAATTGTTCTTAAGTAATGCATATAATACACAATACATCATTTAAAAGAAATATGATGCATAAAAACAATAAGTAATAACAAACAGCTAAACCAAGACTAACATGTTGGATAATAACGGCTGCAGGTGGATGCAGACTTTACTGACCTTTCTTCTTCTCGCCTTTATTGTGGTCGATGACTTGGGCATACAGCAGGTTGTCGTCTGAAACAGAGGGCAGATCTCAGGATTTGAATGAAAAGTCAAACTTAGGAAAAACCCCAAAGTGTGAAGGGCCAGAGAAATGTGGGAGATTTACAACTCTGGTGACACCTCATGGTAGGTTTTAATACATACCCAAGGGATAACAAAAGATTAACAACTAATAACAACAAATAATGACCTCCAGTAAAATGATACGCAACATTTCAAACCAAACTTTGAACATGACAGTTGTAACTGACTGTACCTGCAGCTCTGGTCCTCACATCAGAGTAAACTGATCTCTCCTCTGGTGTTTGTTGTTTCCCTGTGAAGACAATCACATGAATCCATACAGAAAATAAATAAATCAATACTTTTTACACTAGAGATGTTTCCATTTACTTCCTGTATTTAGAGAACTCACCCTTCTTCCCAACACGTTTAAGTTGGATTGCAGAATACGTGACGTCCTGGGATCCACCTGCAACTGAAATGTACATATTCACTTACAGGATTTTATATCGATCACTTGGAATCAGTTCACTTAAATCATTCAGTGGTTGCATTTCTAATGTTCACTGCAGAACCTCAATAGATTCAGAAACAGTAAATGATCCAGAGTAGAACATGTGGCACCTGTATATCAATGATGACACACATGCTGCAGACACAGTGATGTAGACACTCAAAGTAACTACATCATTAATAGTCACATGTCATCAAAGGTGATATTTTCACAACGCACGCTGATAATAAGGTTGTTGTCTACAGCGATGCTAACACACCTCAAAGGCTGGAGGTGAAGCTATGGTTTAAGCTAAATGCTAACCAGCAGTTAGAGATGATTTAGCTTCACTTTTGAGGAGCTGTCATGTCGTCAATCTTTATATCCAGTCAATGATCCTGACTAATTTTAGGTCATTAAAGTGATCAAAGTGCTGTCAACTGAAATCTTTTCACTGATATGTAACAGGTTGTTTCTGTGATACGTGTTAATAAAAGGTATAATCTGAGTGTTTGACTGATTCATACAGAGAGACATCAGCTACAGAGCAGAGAAAACGAGACACAGTCAGAATCATCTTTTTAATGTGTGTTTACCGTGTGGAGGAGAGGAGTATTCACTGCACTGAATCTCATTCAGGTTGACCACATGATCCGAGTTGGAGCTCTCAGACTGGATCGGACTAAAACATGAAGCAAATACAAAACATTTAATAAACAGGAATATTGATTGTTTTGCTGTTATCTTCAAAATGTGAGAAAACTGTTGTACACCAACCTCTTGAAGCATGTATCTGTAAAAAAGAGGAAGATTTGTTGTTACATGGTTTTGTATTGTAAGTTGTTGTTCTGCTGTTCTGTCTCATGAGGTCAGAAATGTTTTCTGTATTTCGATTCAACGTAAACACAAAACATGTAATAATAGAAGAAGAAGGTCTCACTCTTGGACGCTCTGTAGCAAAACAAAACGAGCAGAGGAATAACAAGAACGATTCCACAAACCAGCCCAACAATCAACAGTACAGGAAATGAAGAGCTGTCAGGCCTGGACACCGCTGGAATAAATAGGAAAACTATATTCGTCTTTCTGCCCCAGTCAAAAACAGTTTACAAGAAAATGCAGCAATTGTTTTAATCCTACTCACCCTGAACTGACATCCAGCTCTGTGCTGACTCTCGTCCTGAGTGTTGACACTTGTAGAATCCTTCATCTGACTTTGACACTGCAGAGATTTTTAACTCCCATCTGCTGTCATTTTGAATGACTTTCTCATTGTGATAGAAAAACACAATGGAGTCAAATGTTTGACTTCTTAATTTGCAGCTCAGACTAACAGAATGTCCTTCAGTCACAGGACGGGCAGGGCTCAGCAGGATCATATCTCCATCTGTTAAACAGTCAAAGAATACGAGGTTTCAGTCAGAGATCAGCTGGTTGAGGAACTTGAGAATGAGCTGATGTAGAGAGATGAGAAAAGACATACTGGGTTTTTTTCTTTTACATTGTTGTCACTGATTTAACAGTGATCATAAAATCTGACGTTTCATCTTCATACACCTTGTGTGTCTAATGTTCAAGAACCCTTTCTGTTGGCTGAATCTCTAAACTCACAGCTAAATATCACTAAATCCTTCACACTGGACTTTAAATGGTGACCATGTACCTAAAAACTGAAGAACACATCAGCCACAAATCTATATTCTATATTTATACATGGTTAAAATCACAGTGTGATTAAATACTCAACTATGTTCATGAAGTGAAAACCATTAATTACTGGAGAGATGATGCAGCAGAGTGTTGGGCAGAACTCTTAACATGTCAGTGTGCTGTCCTCCTCAACACACAACGGGATGTTTGAAGTAATAAGTCAGAGAAAAACATGATGTAATGAAATCATACCCTGTACAGTGATGTTGACTGCTTTGCTGGACTCTCCTGATCCAGACTCACACCAGAACACTGCATCACTGGTCCTGTCAGTGTTTATGATGCATGTTGATCCAGTCATTGTCCCCCAAGTGGAGCAGTACGATGGGTATCTGTCCTCAGTTGATAATTTCTTCACTCTCCAGTCAGCAGAGTTTCCCTCACAGCTCAGTGAGACAGAGTCAGAGGTGAAGTGTTGAGCTCTGTCAGGACTCACTGTGAGAGATGCTGATGAGTGAATATCTGAAAAACATGTGATAAGAGGTCAAACAGAGCACAGAGGAAGCAGAAGAAAAGCGTAAGTATCCAGACTTAAAGTAGTTTTTGTAAATGATAGCAGAGTTTTAGCCAAGATATCATATCTGTCTTTTTGTGTGTTGTGTTAAAGAGTGAGGACAGAAGAAAACAAGTAAATTCCACCCAGTAAGGTGGAAAGCATGAAGTTTAGCTTGATGGTAACAAGAGAGAGACAAGGTCATAAGACCACAGTAAATTAATTTTATTTTTTTCCGTGATACTGTTTGTTTATCATCATTTAGAAAAAAGATGAACAGAGCTGATGTAACTGTGTCAATATGTTGCACATATTATCATCTATTTTTTTTCTAATCTTTGGTATTTGTGAACATTCTCAAAACCTGTGTAATATTCTCCATGTTCTTTATGTCCATATGTCTGTAAAATCAGTGTTATACAGATACGTTTTTTTTATGGCTCTGTGTCACTTGTTGTAGCAGGGAGACTTTAATTAACGGTACACAACAATGTTATCTTGACATAGCTCTAACTTCCCAGCAAAAGTTGCGCTAGTAAGATGGGTTGTGATGCTCTCTGTCTGTTGGTTAAGTTAGCATGATTTACTTTGTCTTAAACCGAATACAAACGTTACAATATTATTGCTAACGCACTGATACAAATATTTACGTTTGTTTTGGCCAGCAAAAAACGCTGTTTATTTTGTTAAATTTGACATAGATTTTGCCCCCATTTGCGTATTTCATGACCTGATGCAGGAGACTGACAGCACCTGACAGCCTGTGTGTGCACCACTGCTGTAGGAAATAAATGTGATCCTGATTCCTGGTCTGAGTGATGTTTTTCAATCTAAAAGCAACCAGATTAAAGCTGCTACACTGATAACATCTGTTTCTTAAGAGACAGAAACAAACTGACCTGCAGACCAGACAAACTTAGGGGCACTGTAAGAAGAGTAATACTCTGGACCTCCTCCTCCAGCTCTGCAACTATATCGTGCTGTGTGTGTCTGTCCATGAACAATGTAGGAATCCTGTTCAGTCCCACTGCTGCTGCCAGGTAGCTGCTCAACTCTGTAGCTTAATGGACCAGGAACCCTCGTATACCAGTAGAACCTCCATCCTGCAGATGGATCTTCAACACTGCAGCTCAGAGTTACTGAGGCTCCAGCACTCAGCCATGATGGAGACACAGTGAGGAGAGGCCAGGGTTCTGTTGGAAAAATGATTTTTGTAAACTAAAACATGTATTAATAGTAGGGCTGTAACAATACATATATCAAAGCTGAAATCGTGACACAGATCCACAAAGCTGTTTTGCGGTGTGAGAAGGCAGAATCGCAACACAACTTCCAGTCCTGATCCAGCCCTATGAGTAATAATAAGTAGCCCCTTTCACACAGAGACGCTGCATTAACACCACAGCGGTGGTTCACCAATTCTCCATCGTTGGTCGTTCACACAGAGTGAAGCACCGCTGGAGTAAAAGCGAACGCTGTGTAAATCACACAGAAGGCCGGCACTGCAGCTCCTAAAGAGGCGTGACAGTACACGTCATGATGATGACGTCTGTGTGTTTTCAAGGTGTTTCCCAGGCGTTCCCCTGTGAATCTAAATCCGCGGATAAGTTATAACCATATGGATGCTGTTTTAATGCGTCGTGATTGAGATCCTGACCCACCAAACATCCTGTACAATGTCAAAGTTAAGTTTTTCACTCTAAATTACATAATTACATACTCGCCATCGGTGAACAGATCGCTGTCTGGCTCTGTCACTCGCGAGGACAGAGGCTGTTTTCCGGGGCAAAGTTCACCGAACTCTCGGTCTAGAGGGCTGACCGTTTTTTCATCATAAACACTCGGTGAGTTATAGTGTTTTGCCGGTCTCCACGTACAGCTGCTGTATTTTTTCGTTACAGTTACTATATGTTACCCTAGTTTGGTTCTGTAATGTTGCTTTGTGGGACATTTGTCTTTATTAAGTTGAGTGATGAACCTGTGCAGTTAACAGACCATCCGATCGACACGCCCTCCATACATGCAGCCGGCTCATCTATTACCACTGGTTCAGTTTGCCAATACTGCTTCTCTGATACTATCAGACAAGTATCATATAGAAGTTATTGACATGTTACATAAATAAAATGTCTAATTTAAGAATAAAAATAAAAATAGAGGTTTGTATCGAACCTTAGGTCAAAAATCGTGATACAAACCAAATTGTGAGTTTGGGGTATAGTTACAGCCCTAATTGATAGTGGATCAGTACATGCTGAAGATTCACTTTAAACATGATATGAACAAAAACAGGCTTTAATGAGCTGTATAATCTTCACTTTGAAAGAAATGTGATGTGACTTACCGTCTGATACTGTCAGTTTGATTGGATCACTCCAATCTGTTGAAGAATGCTGCGTATGTTTCTTTCTGCCCTTACACCTGTAGTCTCCTCTGTGGGATCTAGTCACAGATGTAATACTGTGTTCATTTTGATCTGAAGGTTTTTCTGAGCTGGTTGTTCTCCATTCATACTCCCACTCAGTGTCTCCTCCATCTTTGATCTCACATCTGAGAGTGATCCTCTCTCCTCTGTATACTTCAGTCCAGTTTGGCTGCAGAGTCACAACAGCCTTGTTTGGAACTGTTCATGTTCAAGAATTCACAGAAAGGAAACACAAATGAAAAAACAGTTAAATCTACATCAAACATACAATGTTTTTCAATCAATTAATACAACATATATCTTTATTCTGTTTCCAATACCAAAGTCAAACTCACTGATTTTGTAGATAGTGACTGAATCACTGTACTCTGTGTAGTTAACTGGCTCTCCTCTTCCTCCTCTGCACCAGTAGACTCCTCCCTCTGAGACTCTGATTGGTCCAGCTGAGAGTTGAGAGGTCAGAGGTTCAGAGGTTTTCTCTCCTCTGTACCAGAAGTATTTCCAACCAGATGATGATGGGTTCACAGAGCAGGTCAGGGTCACACTGCCCCCTACAGGAATGTCTCTGTCATCAGCCCTCAGTTCAGCCTTTGGTCTGTTTGCTGTTTGATTTAGAACAAAGACAGAACAAGGAAATTAGTGTCACTGTGATTAAGTCCAGTTTATATAGTTCAGCACACACAAGTCAGAAATACTTGAACTGTAAATTAATATTAACACTGAATTATTTTATAAATACTGGAGACATGTTAGTTTAAACTTGGTCAATGATCTCTTTTACATGTCATGTCTCTTTTTTCTGGGTTTCTTTATCCATTTTTTAAGTTCCACTACTGAACGTTACATCTGTGAAGGCAAAACCTTGTTTAAGTGTTGAAGAGCCAAGTTGAACACTTTCACTGTGGTTTTAATTAGAGATGTCCCGAGTTCTTTAATATTTAGTATCTGCTGATACCAAGTCCTGATCCGATACTCAGCCTCAAGTTATATTGTCCTGGATAATACAGCTGCATTAAGAAAAGTACCTGCATTCCTTAATGTTTTTTAATTTTGTTAAAACAAAGTAAATACTTTCATATGGCTCTTTCTTATTCTGCATATGCTATTGCAACACTGGCCTCCACCTTCCTTGTGTTAGCAGGTGAGTCTGTGATGCTGCACTGTGACAGCAGACCCTCGTGTACAGCAGCTGAATTGTGTGAGACGCAGCCCACGCTTGGTACCTTCATATCATCCACTGCATCTTACATATTCCTTACGTTGTCATGTAAAATGACGTGGATGCGTCACTTGTCTATTTCACACTGTTCAGAATCTCCTCGGTTGCCTGTTTTACATGCTCTGCTGTATGAGACCCACCAAACTAGTGCGCATATTGGCACGATGAAACTCGGAAGTGGAGTCAATGTAGTGACTAGATGGTCCCTGGGCATACCGAGGAAAAACTCCAGGTGATGAAGAAAACCCTGATCCTCTACCACAGAGGTGAGCTGGTTATCCAGAGCGATGAATTCTGTTACCCTCTCTGTAATATTTCTGGCCATGTCGCTGTCTCGAGGATATTTCTCTTTCCTTTTGAGAGTAGGGCTGCAACTACTATTTTTGTTGTCGACTAATCTATCGATTATTTTATTGATTAGTCGATTAGTCATGATTAGAAGAATAAGCTGAAACTTATGCTTCATGTTTTGTCACACTGTAATGCCTAATACTAATTATTACAGTTTTTAATTGATTATATATCTTACAAATGAATTTTTATTATGTTATAAATCGGAGGTTTACTATTCAGTGTTTTATCTAATTTATATAGTTACTGTTTTGTACTGATTTAATATCCTACACATGAATTATTACTGATATCGTTGCTGTCAGACAGAAACCTCTTATTTTCATAATAGATTTTACTGACTGTACACATTATTAACCAATGAATGTATTCAAAGAGCTTGTCTCCAACCGGCCTCTTGTCTGATGATACACGGGGGAGCACAATCACACTGGGCTCACAACAACCCCACTTGTTGTCATTCGAGATCTGTTGCATTTTGAATAACTATGAATTTTAATAAATCACCTTTTAGTTTGATTTGCTTGTAGGTTTGTAGGCCACTACAGAGTAGAGTTTAGATTCTCTGCCCCAGCCTGTTTTTTATTCATTTATTTATTTATTTATTTATTTCATTTTTTTAAAAACTCAAAATAATGACTGTATTTCCAGCTACAAAACGCGCATCTGTCTCCTCCGTCCACAGTTGTTTGTGTTTGTGTCTGGTGTTACACGTGAGTTGTCGCACACGTGACATCACTCCCCAACATAAGAAGGAAGCAAAAATTACAAAAATAATAGTAACGCACAGTGACTTGAATAAGTACCTTTAATGTGATTACTGGTTTTGAAATATTAACGCGTTAGATTACTCGTTACAGAAAAAAGTGATCAGCTCATAATTACAGCAAATGTGTCTGGCCAGCCGGTCAGGCTTGATTTTTTGGCCCATCTAAGCTCTACTACAGAGTCACACGTAAATTTAGTTTCCGCCCGACAGCGAGGATACGCTCCAAACCAGTAGCGTAACATCATGGTGATAGGCCCGGTGCAAATATTTTTTTTGTGCCCCCCAGCCCCGCCCTAAACACAAGCGCACGCTCGTGCACACTGCACACACACACACACACACACACACACACAGTCACTCAAGAACTGCTATTGCAGGGGTGGGCTGGCCATCAGGAGTATTGGGATTTTTCCGTTTTTTATTTTATTTGTATTCATTTATTTATTTATTTATTTGTTCTACTGCGCCTTGCCTTGGTAACTACCGTCAATGACCAAATAATAGCTGGGTTTCAATTAACCGCAGGGTCCCCTTAAACGCCGGGTGCAGGTGTATATTTTGATAAATAACTGCCAAATAAATGCCGGGTCTAACTAATCTTTAAAAAATCAAGGAAAAAGATGTCACCACTAACACTGCACGTTTTTCTTCTTCGCCTTTTTCACGTATTGTGCTGCTTTCTGTCACTCAATATCACAATGATGATCGCCATGGCTCTGGTGCAGCAAAAAAATAAAAAGTATTACTTGAAATTCAAACTTTTTGTCGTAAAATATGCAGAGGAAAACTCGGGAGAAGCAGCCGCTAGACGTTTCTCTGTCGACCCCAAGAGAGTGAGAGATTGGTGAAAAAATCAAACTGAGCTTCAGCGTCTGTCCGAGGAGGACAGCAACAGGGCCAGGCCGCCTGCTGGAGGGAGGAAGAAGGCAAGTGAGGAGCCTGAGATAAACATGCGGGGATGGGTTATCAGTTATATACGAGTGTCCCGCAAAATGATCAGGGTGATGCGAAACAAATGTACGCCACCGTGAGTGACAGCAGAGATGAGGAGTTTGCCGCGAGTGCTGGTTGGCTAAATCGTTTTTAGTACAACTATTGAATTAAACGCCTGTCCCAAATTGCTGCCTGGTCATCGCCTGCCATCCCAAGATGGCGTCGCGTGAGTGGCAGCCTGTTGCAGCAGCTCTTGCTCACTCTTGAGCTTTTTCCTCTTATTATAGTTCTTCTTATACTTTTTAAGTATTCTTTTTTCCTTCTCTCTGGAGCTCTCTATGTCGGCAATATGGAGACCAGACTTGCTTCTCTCGTTCTGGTCTTAATACTTCTTTTATCGCTGCTATCCGCCGAGGCCAGGGAGCCTGTATGCAGCCCTATTGTTTACAGTAGGGATCAGCTGTCAGCCCTCAGTAGCGCCGCAGTGCAGCCGCATGAACGGCCGCATGAGCGGCCGCATGTCCCCTGCGAGCTGAGGAGGAGGAGACGCGGGTGCAGTTCCGGAGCTGTTCGTCGAGGACACGCTACCGACCCGTCCTCCCGTCTGTCATAATGGGGAATGTAAGATCTCTCCCCAATAAGATGGACGAGCTAACGGCGCTGACCCGGCATCAGAGGGACTACCGCAAGTGCGGCATCATGGTGCTCACTGAGACGTGGCTAACGGAGCTGACCCTGGACACGGACGCTAACCTGGACGGCTTTTAACTGCGGCGGGCAGACAGGACGGCAGAGAGCGGTAAGAGGAAAGGAGGAGGACTGGCGGTGTTTGTTAATGACAGATGGTGTAACACTGGGCACATCATGGTCAGAGGACAAGTCTGCAGTAAGGACATCGAACTTTTCGCTGTTAGCATGAGGTTGTACTACCTCCCGAGGGAGTTCACACAGGTGATCGTTTGCACTGTGTACATCCCCCTCTCTGCTAACGCTGATGCAGCTTGTGACATCATCCACTCAGTCACGAGCTCACTGCAGACACAGCACCCACAGGCCCTCTTCCTCATTTCTGGGAACTTCAATCATGCCTCTCTGTCCTCCACTCTGCTCACACAATATGTCACCTGCCACACCAGAGACAATAAAACACTGGACTTATTGTATGCCAACATCAAGGAGGCATACAACTCATCCCCCCTCCCTCCCCTGGGAATATCTGACCACAACCTGGTGCATCTTCTGCCTGTGTACAAGCCCCTCGTAAACAGGCAACCAGTGGAAACCCGCACAGTTAAAGCATGGACTGAGGAGTCTGAGGAGGCTCTGAGGGACTGCTTTGACACAACTGTGTGGGAAGAACTGTGTGTTTCTCATGGGGAGGACATCGACAGTTTAAAGGCCCCCACACACCGCCCAGACGTCCAACTGCCTTATCCGACCACTCTCCGACCACACTGTTGCCTCTCGTCGGACCTGTTCGGCACAAAAGTTGCATTGAACACACCGCTTCGATGTTCTGCCAGCTCCACAGTAGCTTGTACGTTCTGCACTTGCACGAGATGCAATAAGCCGGTGGCTCTAGTGTTAAAGACGCTGGACACTGGACGCAGGTTTATGCAGGCAACTCTCTTTACTTTAGATCAAAACGAAACTTAACTATTTCAGACAAAAACAGCTGCATACTAAACATGCAGCGAGGCATTACCAAACGAACACAGATTAATTTGTCCTGAACAAACATAATAACAGCTAGTCTCGTGCCAGTACTTCAAAACATGAAAACAAGAAATGACGGAATGGAGTGTGTAGAAAACCAATGTGCACACAGTATTCCGCCCCTCCCACACACCGTGCTGATTCGCTAGCACACCGCCAATCAGAGAATCCAATGGCTCCAATGGATCCAATGGATCCAATCCGACAACGTCCACGCGGCTCCGAAAGCTTCTGTAGGGAAGTATATGGGCCTCACACGGACGGCACCATAAAATATGTAGGATGTAATGTATAGGAGATACACCGCTATCTGATTATAAGGGTAATTAATCACTGGTGATTAATTTTACACTCATAAATGGGGCACCACCTCCATTGTTTAGTTCTTGGAATAATCCGGAGGAAATGATTCCAAACACCTAACTGTACCAGTTGCTTGGACAGTTAGAGTCCATTCAAAACCAATTTATTCAGTCTCAATATTCTGAAGCAGTGACTTCTTTGCACATATCCATCGGTTCTCCACATTAAAATTAAGTTCCAGACAAAGACAAATGATTATATATGTTTATTGACTAAATAATTCAGGGTAAAATAAAGGAAATGACAATTTTAGACGAACAACAGATAACAGAAAAGGTAAAGACTGTAATAAGCGAAGTAATAAAGTTATGTGACCGTCGGTAGATGGTAAAGTTAAAGGGTCGGGTTTTTATATATTAAATATCATGGGAGTAATTTTTAATACTAACAAGACCCTAACCTCAACTTTCTTAAGGTCATAAGTTAGAAGTCAGAACTTTAGACAGAAGTCAGAACCTGAGATAGAAGTCAGAACTTTAGACACCACTCATTCTCATGTGTGTGGATCCAGCTGTATGAAGACGTTCAGCCTGTTTTGTCTGGGAGTCAGGAGGTCCTGAAGCTTGGTTTCCTTGAGAGTTCTGGGTTGGACCACGGCACAGCGCGTCGATCGAATAGCCAGAGGGAAGGCCGGTACTCTGTTGAGGAACTCTCGGTCCGAGGGCCCAGCAGGGTTTCCGCCTTGGGAGCGCTGGGGGCAGAGTGGGTCTCGGCTGGGAGCACACAAAGTCTCTTTTGATGGAGACTCCTTGCAAGGCTTCTGAAGCAGACAATGACTGCAACGTTCTTCATCAGATGATCACAGTCTTGAAAAAGACTTTTTCTGTTTCAATTGGTGGTTCTTAAGTACTGATCTTAACTAATTTAACTTCTTCTGGATCAGGCGGTGATACTTTAACGGTATATTAAAATCAACTATCAAAAAGAAAAGAAAATTGTTCTATTAAAGTCTTGGATAAAAGGAAAGCACTTAAAGTAATTATTCAGTTCACTTTTCTTAGAGCTTGTTGTAAAAAATAAAAGTGAAGATTACTTAAAATATTTCCACACTGCAGACATTTTATCCACAGGTTTGCCAGAGTAACTTTACGGGCATGTCTGCGTTCTGACACAAATTGTGCTCTGATGTAAAATTCAAAAAAAATTAAAATCGGGCTTGGGTCAACGTTCAAAATTGCTGACTCCGATGAGTGGAAAAATGCCCATATCGGCTCTGTAGGATCGGGACAAGCCTAGTTTTAATTGATGAAAGACAACTGTTGAATACTTTGCAGGGTCACAGGGTTATTTTCCAGCTCACATGTGATAGGAGCGAGGTTACATCCTGGACAGACTATCAGTCCATCACAGAGTGAACTCATGACACAGACTTCTGTCTCCCACAGTGTCGTCACTATGGGTCTGTCTGATCGTGCTTTGGATAAAACTGATCAACTAGGAAAACTATATTCGTCTTTCTGCCCCAGTCAAAAACAAACAGTTTACAAGAAAATGCAGCAATTGTTTTAATCCTACTCACACTGAACTGACATCCAACTCTGTGCTGACTCTCGTCCTGAGTGTTGACACTTGTAGAATCCTTCATCTGACTTTGACACTGCAGAGATCTTTAACTCCCATCTGCTGTCACTCTGAATGACTTTCTCATTGTGATAGAAAAACACAATGGAGTCAAATGTTTGATTTCTTGATTTGCAGCTCAGACTAACAGAATGTCCTTGAGTCACAGGACGGGCAGGGCTCAGCAGGATCATATCTCCATCTGTTAAACAGTCAAAGAATACCAGGTTTCAGTCAGAGATCAGCTGGTTGAGGAACTTGAGAATGAGAAAATCTGACGTTTCATCTTCGTACACCTTGTGTGTCTAATGTTCAAGAACCCTTTCAGTTGGCTGAATCTGTAAACTCACAGCTAAATATCACTAAATCCTTCACACTGGACTTTAAATGGTGATCATGGACCTAAAAACGAAGAACACATCAGCCACAAATGTATAGTCTATATTTTTTTACATGGTTAAAATAACAGTGTGATTAAATACTCAACTATGTTTATTAAGTGAAAACCATTAATGAGTGGAGAGATGATGAAGCAGAGTGTTGGGCAGAACTCTTAACATGTCAGTGTGCTGTCCTCCTCAACACACAACGGGATGTTTGAAGTAATAAGTCAAAGAAAAACATGATGTAATGAAATCATACCCTGTACATTGATGTTTACCGGTTGCTGAACTCTCCTGATTCAGACTCACACCAGTACACTGCATCACTGGTCCTGTCAGTGTTTATGTTGCATGTTGATCCAGTCATTGTCCCCCAGATGGAGCAGTCTGACCGGTAGCTGTCCTTCGTTGAAAACCTCATCACTGTCCACTCAGCAGAGTTTCCCTCACAGCTCAGTGAAACAGAGTCAGAGGTGAAGTGTTGAGCTCTGTCAGGACTCACTGTGAGAGATGCTGATGAGTGAATATCTGAAAAACAACATGTGATAAGAGGTCAAACAGAGCACAGAGATCTTCAGATATAAAATGCCTCCATTCAAATAGTCCTTAGCTTTGTTTTTATTGTAACAAAGTTCAGTATTTTGGTAAAATTATGATTTCTACTTTGACCTCTTGCTACGATGTTGAGAACATTTTCAAATGATAGACAACCAAGTGACTCCAGCTGCTGTAAGCAGAAGAAGAGCTCAAGTATCCAGACTAAAAGTACTTTTTGTAAATGAGAGCTGAGTTTTAGCCAATATATCATATCTGTCTTTTTGTGTGTTGTGTTAAAGAGTGAGGACAGAAGGAAACAAGTAAATTCCACCCAGTAAGGTGGAAAGCATAAAGTTCAGCTTGATGCTAGTGAGAGAAACGATCATAAAACCACAGTAAATTAATTTTCTTTTTTTTCAAGATACTGTTTGTTTATCATCATTTAGAAACAAGATGAACAGAGCTGATATAACATCTGTTTCTTAAGAGATAGAAAAAAACTGACCTGCAGACCAGAGAAACTTAGAGTAACTGTACTCAGAGTAATAAACTGGATCTCCTCTTCCAGCTCTGCACCTATATTCTGCTGTGTGCGTCTGTCCATGAACAATGTAGGAATCCTGTTCAGTCCCACTGCTGCTGCCAGGTAGCTGCTCATCTCTGTAGGTGTTGCCTGATGGATCAGGAATCCTCTTATACCAGTAGAACCTCCATCCTGCAGATGGATCTTTAACTCTGCAGTTCAGAGTTACTGAGGCTCCAGCACTCAGCCATGATGGAGACACAGTGAGGACAGGCCGGGGTCCTGTTGGAAAATGATTTTTTAAATGAAAACATGTATTGATAGTGGATCAGATACATTCTGCACAATCAGTACATACTGAAGATTTAATTTTAAAATATATACATAAACAAAAACAGCCTTTTAATGTAAAATTCAGTGTCTCTTTCTGTAATACCCATTTTGACCACCAGAGGCAGAAGTGCACCACTACTCATGTCCTGAATCACACATCATACATACACAGTGCAAAACATGTTTACATCAACATGGCTTATAAATAAGTTATACTGTTGCTGCTGAACTCTGTGACAGTAACAATAACTTTACAGAGCTGCTGGATACAGTTAAGAGTGATTTTATTACTCATACATAGAGAATATAGAGAAATAAAGTTTAAGGACGTACAGAAATTATACCAAAGAGCATTGAAACTGTTCTGGAGGTTTGTAGTTTATGATTACTTTGATTATATCAGACACTTTAGTTTGGTTAATAATTTGTCATCATCTGTTTGTGAAGCATTTGACAACAACCCAGAGGTCATAACGAGAAACACAGCATGTGGCAGCAAACACACCACGTCACCGCCCACAATGACTGAGTGAGTGACAGACTGTTGTAAGTGACTGTATCACACAACTATACACAGTGTTTCGCCATAATGAAGACTGAAGACTAAAGTATGTTTTCAGTCACTAAACTTATTCCAGTGTGAAGTCAGTGGCATCATGCAGAGCTACACTTTACAAGTAGCTTCCCTGAACAACTGAGCACTAATCCAGTCATTGGTTGTGAATGCAGAAGGCATTCACAACATATGTTCTTCGCCTTCAAAAATTCTTTATTGGTTGTGAATGCAGAAGGCATTCACAACATATGTTCTTCGCCTTCAAAAATTCTTTATTTTTATTATTATTATATCTTCCGGGTCAGAAATTTCAGACCTTAACTCCTTCCACATTTTTCAACGGATTCACTCCATTCAAACACAGAATATTCATCTCAATTGGGAATCAACCGCGTCTATTTTTCTAATTGATATCATTCATAATTTCAGAAATATTAGACGTTTTTCGGCCTTTTTTTCCCATTCAAGCAGATGACGGAATCTTCAAAAATCTTCAATTTTCACACTTTTTCATGCATTTTCAAAGCTAATCTAATCATTCATACGTCCACATTAAAACTCCATTCAAACTGTTAAACGTTCACAAAGATTAGGACTTTCTCCCCTGAATTCAGCTTTGTCACAGCATTCATACTTTTTGCACAGTCGCTCTTCAAACATTGGAAACTTTTCAGCCGCTTTGAGATTTTTGCATTGGTGTGTATGGGGTGGAATGTTCACAGCCATAGTGCAGGGGCCAACTGACAGAGTGAGCAGGAGCTGCGATTTATTCAGAAAATTTTGTCTTCAACTCGCCACCATTTCCACAATGTTCACTCCAGCAGAAAAATAAAAACACCAGATTGTAGGTACACTCGTGCTGGTGCCTACAGTCGATCTCTGGAGGCAATCGGACAAAAACTTTTGGCTCAGTGGGCATTTCACTGACAGGAACACCGACCAACTGCCGCATAGAGTCCCATTAAAATGAGAGGAAAAATTATCTAGATTCAGACAAACACATTCACTTTTCTAAACTGCTCAACAAGACACATTTCTGACCACAGACACACAAAAAATTCACAGAATGCTCAAGAAACTCTCATAGTTTTGACCATATCATCATTTTAGTGATAGCAGTTACTGTTTTGCAGAGAGAAGTATGATAATGTGAGGTGAGCCTCAGCTGAAATCACTGTTAAATCAGCTCTCACAGTCCGTTACCAGGACCAACCTGGTTACCATCACCGTGGCAACCCAGATCAACTGGGCCAATACAGGGAGACAGATTTATCAATGAGTCAGTTTGAAAGACACAAACACACACACACACACACACACAAATGCAGTCAGATATGCATGTTTCAGCATGCACACATGTACACACACACACACACACCTACACACACATATAAAGCCATGCTTTAACACACACTCACATGCACACAAACACACAGGCACACACACACACACACACATATAAAGCCATGCTTAAGCACACACACACATATAAAGCTAATCACACACTCACAGGCACACAAACACGCACACACATAGTATATTTCCCAACATTTAAACTATATTTAATGATTATCTTTTTTTTTATTCATTCAAGCCAGGAACTCCATTCAAATAATTAAATGTCTTAATCATCGATATATTGAGATTTATTGAATTTCTCAGTCAGATTCAGAGTATTTGATACATTCTCGACGTAACATCTCTTCATACTCCATCTGCTGCTTTTTAACACAAATTTAAGCTAGCATTGCAGTCTGTCTCAAACCTTATATTCTATTCTTAATGCTTCATTCTCACCAAACTATTAGGAAGCTTCATTGTCTTCAGATGAGACTTTAGATGAATTAAAGCAACCACTTCAGTTTGGCCTTAGTTTTTCAACCAATTCTACATTATTTTCAACCCAGAAATGTTTTTTAATTTATTTAAATATTCCCAATCATCGACACATCGAGATTTATTGAGTTTCTCAGTCTGATTCAGAGTCTTTGACTCATTCGTACTGTAACATCTCTTCAAACTCTACATATTTTAATGCTTCATTCTCACCCAACTATTGCAAAGTTCATTCTCTTCAGACGAGACTTCAGATGAATTAAAGCTACCAATTCAGTTTGGCTTTAGTTTTTTAACAAATTCTACATTCTTTCACAGTTTTAAGATATTGGGGACAATATTCAAAGTTTTCACAGCCAGCAATCCGCATTTGGCTTCAGCTGGTCAACAGGGAGCATTCACAACCGCAAGTTCTTCAGAACTTGCCTTTTCTAGTATTATAATGATACCTTCCGGGTCAGAAATTTCAGACCTTAACTCCTTCCACATTTTTCAACGGATTCACTCCATTCAAACACAGAATATTCGTCTCAATTGGGAATCGACCGCATCTATTTTTCTTATTGATATCATTCATAATTTCCGAGATATTTGACGTTTTTCAGCCATTTTTTTCCCATTCAATCAGATCATGGAATCTTGAAAAATCTTCAATTTTCACACTTTTTCATGCATTTTCAAAGCTAATCTAATCATTCATACGTCCACATTAAAACTCCATTCAAACTGTTAAACGTTCACAAAGATTAGAACTTTCTCCCCTGAATTCAGCTTTGTCACAGCATTCATACTTTTTGCACAGTCGCACTTCAAACATTGGAAACTTTTCAGCCACTTTGAGATTTTTGCATTGGTGTGTATGGGGTGGAATGCTCACAGCCAGAGTGCAGGGGCCAACTGACAGAGTGAGCAGGAGCTGCGATTTATTCAGAAAATCTTGTCTTCAACTCGCCACCATTTCCACAATGTTCACTCCAGCAGAAAAATAAAAACACCAGATTGTAGGTACACTCGTGCTGGTGCCTACAGTCGATCTCTGGAGGCAATCGGACAAAAACTTTTGGCTCAGTGGGCATTTCACTGACAGGAACACCGACCAACTGCCGCATAGAGTCCCATTAAAATGAGAGGAAAAATTATCTAGATTCAGACAAACACATTCACTTTTCTAAACTGCTCAACAAGACACATTTCTGACCACAGACACACAAAAAATTCACAGAATGCTCAAGAAACTCTCATAGTTTTGACCATATCATCATTTTAGTGATAGCAGTTACTGTTTTGCAGAGAGAAGTATGATAATGTGAGGTGAGCCTCAGCTGAAATCACTGTTAAATCAGCTCTCACAGTCCGTTACCAGGACCAACCTGGTTACCATCACCGTGGCAACCCAGATCAACTGGGCCAATACAGGGAGACAGATTTATCAATGAGTCAGTTTGATAGACACACACACACACACACACACACACACACACAAATGCTGTCAGATATGCATGTTTCAGCATGCACACATGTACACACACACACACACCTACACACACATATAAAGCCATGCTTTAACACACACTCACATGCACACAAACACACAGGCACACACACACACACACACACACACACACACACAAATGCAGTCAGATATGCATGTTTCAGCACGCACACATGTACACACACACACACACACCTACACACACATATAAAGCCATGCTTTAACACACACTCACATGCACACAAACACACAGGCACACGAACACACACACACATATAAAGCCATGCTTAAGCACACACACACATATAAAGCTAATCACACACTCACAGGCACACAAACACGCACACACATAGTATATTTCCCAACATTTAAACTATATTTAATGATTATCTTTTTTAATTCATTCAAGCCAGGAACTCCATTCAAATAATTAAATGTCTTAATCATCGATATATTGAGATTTATTGAATTTCTCAGTCAGATTCAGAGTATTTGATACATTCTCGACGTAACATCTCTTCATACTCCATCTGCTGCTTTTTAACACAAATTTAAGCTAGCATTGCAGTCTGTCTCAAACCTTATATTCTATTCTTAATGCTTCATTCTCACCGAACTATTAGGAAGCTTCATTGTCTTCAGATGAGACTTTAAATGAATTAAAGCAACCACTTCAGTTTGGCCTTAGTTTTTCAACCAATTCTACATTATTTTCAACCCAGGAACTGTGTTTTAATTTATTTAAATATTCCCAATCATCGACACATCGAGATTTATTGAGTTTCTCAGTCTGATTCAGAGTCTTTGACTCATTCGTACTGTAACATCTCTTCAAACTCTACATATTTTAATGCTTCATTCTCACCCAACTATTGCAAAGTTCATTCTCTTCAGACGAGACTTCAGATGAATTAAAGCTACCAATTCAGTTTGGCTTTAGTTTTTTAACAAATTCTACATTCTTTCACAGTTTTAAGATATTGGGGACAATATTCAAAGTTTTCACAGCCAGCAATCCGCATTTGGCTTCAGCTGGTCAACAGGGAGCATTCACAACCGCAAGTTCTTCAGAACTTGCCTTTTCTAGTTGGTTGTGAATGCAGAAGGCATTCACAACATATGTTCTTCGCCTTCAAAAATTCTTTATTTTTATTATTATTATATCTTCCGGGTCAGAAATTTCAGACCTTAACTCCTTCCACATTTTTCAACGGATTCACTCCATTCAAACACAGAATATTCATCTCAATTGGGAATCAACCGCGTCTATTTTTCTAATTGATATCATTCATAATTTCAGAATATTAGACGTTTTTCGGCCTTTTTTTCCATTCAAGCAGATGACGGAATCTTCAAAAATCTTCAATTTTCACACTTTTTCATGCATTTTCAAAGCTAATCTAATCATTCATACGTCCACATTAAAACTCCATTCAAACTGTTAAACGTTCACAAAGATTAGGACTTTCTCCCCTGAATTCAGCTTTGTCACAGCATTCATACTTTTTGCACAGTCGCTCTTCAAACATTGGAAACTTTTCAGCCACTTTGAGATTTTTGCATTGGTGTGTATGGGGTGGAATGTTCACAGCCATAGTGCAGGGGCCAACTGACAGAGTGAGCAGGAGCTGCGATTTATTCAGAAAATGTTGTCTTCAACTCGCCACCATTTCCACAATGTTCACTCCAGCAGAAAAATAAAAACACCAGCTTGTAGGTACACTCGTGCTGGTGCCAACAGTCGATCTCTGGAGGCAATCGGACAAAAACTTTTGGCTCGGTGGGCATTTTACTGACAGGAACACCGACCAACTGCCGCATAGAGTTCCATTGAAACGAGAGGAAAAATATCTAGATTCAGACAAACACATTCACTTTTCTAAACTGCTCAACAAGACACATTTCTGACCACAGACACACAAAAAATTCACAGAATGCTCAAGAAACTCTCATAGTTTTGACCATATCATCATTTTAGTGATAGCAGTTACTGTTTTGCAGAGAGAAGTATGATAATGTGAGGTGAGCCTCAGCTGAAATCACTGTTAAATCAGCTCTCACAGTCCGTTACCAGGACCAACCTGGTTACCATCACCGTGGCAACCCAGATCAACTGGGCCAATACAGGGAGACAGATTTATCAATGAGTCAGTTTGATAGACACACACACACACACACACACAAATGCAGTCAGATATGCATGTTTCAGCATGCACACATGTACACACACACACACACACCTACACACACATATAAAGCCATGCTTTAACACACACTCACATGCACACAAACACACAGGCACACACACACACACACACATATAAAGCCATGCTTAAGCACACACACACATATAAAGCTAATCACACACTCACAGGCACACACAACACGCACACACATAGTATATTTCCCAACATTTAAACTATATTTAATGATTATCTTTTTTTTTATTCATTCAAGCCAGGAACTCCATTCAATAATAATGTCTTAATCATCGATATATTGAGATTATTGAATTTCTCAGTCAGATTCAGAGTATTTGATACATTCTCGACGTAACATCTCTTCATACTCCATCTGCTGCTTTTTACACAAATTTAAGCGAGCATTGCAGTCTGTCTCAAACCTTATATTCTATTCTTAATGCTTCATTCTCACCAAACTATTAGGAAGCTTCATTGTCTTCAGATGAGACTTTAGATGAATTACAAGCAACCACTTCAGTTTGGCCTTAGTTTTTCAACCAATTCTACATTATTTTTCAACGCTCAGAAATGTTTTTTAATTTATTTAAATATTCCCAATCATCGACACATCGAGATTTATTGAGTTTCTCAGTCTGATTCATGGCTTTGACTCATTCGTACTGTACATCTCTTCAAACTCTACATATTTTAATGCTTCATTCTCACCACTCTTGCAAGTTTCATCTCTTCAGACAGACTTAAGATGAATTAAAGCTACCAATTCAGTTTGGCTTTAGTTTTTTAACAAATTCTACATTCTTTCACAGTTTTAAGATATTGGGGACAATATTCAAAGTTTTCACAGCCAGCAATCCGCATTTGGCTTCAGCTGGTCAACAGGGAGCATTCACAACCGCAAGTTCTTCAGAACTTGCCTTTTCTAGTTATTATTCTTCTTCCGTACGTTTTTTGGCACCTATCTCCTCCTACAAATCTTGACCGATTCAAACCATTCAAATATCAAAATGTTCAGCCTTTTTAGGACATGATCGGGTCTATTTTTCTCGTTTCAATCTTTTATACTTTTGGAAATATTAAGCTTTTAATGCAAAATTTTCCCCATTCATTCTTATGGGGATTTTTTCAAATTTCATTCTGCTATAACTTCAGCATACGTTCAGCTATTCAAACCATTCAAACATTCAAATGTTCAGCTTTTTCAACCCTTTCAACCCTATGCTTTTCAACTTTTCAACTTTTCAACTTTTTCAGCTATTCAGCTTTTTCCCAA